>NC_048588.1:32975981-32985981 GCF_013265735.2 Oncorhynchus mykiss
GACAGAGAGAGAAAGAGACAGAGAGAGAAACAGAGACAGAGAGAAAGAAACAGAGAAACAGAGACAGAGAGAGAAAGAGACAGAGAGAAACAGAGACAGAGAGAAACAGAGACAGAGAGAGAAAGAGACAGAGAGAAACAGAGACAGAGAGAAACAGAGACAGAGAGAAACAGAGACAGAGAGAGAAAGAGACAGAGAAACAGAGAGAGAAAGAGACAGAGAAACAGAGACAGAGAGAGAAAGAGAGAGAGAAACAGAGACAGAGAGAAACAGAGACAGAGAGAAACAGAGACAGAGAGAAACAGACACAGAGAGAGAAAGAGAAGAGAGAGAAAGAGACAGAGAGAAAGAGACAGAGAGAAACAAAGACAGAGAGAAACAGAGACAGAGAGAAACAGAGACAGAGAAACAGAGACAGAGAGAGAAAGAGACAGAGAGAGCAGTGGAATGAAGAGTGACGTGAGAAGAAGAGGTAGCAGAGATAGGGAGGGGGAGAGATATGGAGAGATAGGAAGGGGGAGATATAGGGAGGGGGAGAGATAGGGAGGGGGAGAGATAGGGAGGGAGGGGGAGAGATAGGAAGGGGGAGATATAGGGAGGGGGAGAGATAGGGAGGGGGAGAGATGGGGAGAGATAGGGAGAGGGAGAGATAGAGAGGGAGGGGGAGAGATAGGGAGAGGGAGAGATAGGGAGGGGGAGAGATAGGGAGAGCAGAATTTAATTAATAACTCTGGATGGATCCCTGGTTCCTTCTCATGTCGGTGTATTTAATTGGTGTGTTAATTATGTGTTCAGTCCCCGACGGCTATAAATACACAACCTAATTATAGCCATCACTAAAACATCTGTGTCATCTTGGCTCTCCATAGTGTTTTTAGTCCTGCTGTGTAGGTATGTACAGTATGTGTGTACGTGGGAACACTTCAGGTGTGTGTTTAACTGTATATTAGCCAGCATGGGGGGGTTGTAAATGAGGCAGCCCCTGGTCCTGAGTGCGCTGGTCCGGAGTGCGCAGGTCCTGAGTGCGCAGGTCCTGAGTGCGCAGGTCCTGAGTGCGCAGGTCCTGAGTGCGCTGGTCCTGAGTGCGCTGGTCCTGAGTGCGCTGGTCCTGAGTGCGCTGGTCCTGAGTGCGCTGGTCCTGAGTGCGCTGGTCCTGAGTGCGCTGGTCCTGAGTGCGCTGGTCCTGAGTGCGCTGGTCCTGAGTGCGCTGGTCCTGAGTGCGCTGGTCCTGAGTGCGCTGGTCCTGAGTGCGCTGGTCCTGAGTGCGCTGGTCCTGAGTGTACTGATGTTAACATGCTGTAGCTGGTAAAGCTGCTACAGAGTACAGTGGAGCAGTGAGGGCAGTGAGAGGGCAGTGGGCAGTGAGAGGGCAGTGAGAGGGCAGCATCTCCCTGTAGACTGGAGAATAGAAGCACGCTAGTGTTCTTTATGAGCACACAGAGAATAGAAGCACGCTAGTGTTCTTTATGAGCACACAGAGAATAGAAGCACGCTAGTGTTCTTTATGAGCACACAGAGAGTAGAAGCACGCTAGTGTTCTTTATGAGCACACAGAGAATAGAAGCACGCTAGTGTTCTTTATGAGCACACAGAGAATAGAAGCACGCTAGTGTTCTTTATGAGCACACAGAGAGTAGAAGCACGCTAGTGTTCTTTATGAGCACACAGAGAGTAGAAGCACGCTAGTGTTCTTTATGAGCACACAGAGAGTAGAAGCACGCTAGTGTTCTTTATGAGCACACAGAGAGTAGAAGCACGCTAGTGTTCTTTATGAGCACACAGAGAATAGAAGCACGCTAGTGTTCTTTATGAGCACACAGAGAGTAGAAGCACGCTAGTGTTCTTTATGAGCACACAGAGAATAGAAGCACGCTAGTGTTCTTTATGAGCACACAGAGAATAGAAGCACGCTAGTGTTCTTTATGAGCACACAGAGAATAGAAGCACGCTAGTGTTCTTTATGAGCACACAGAGAGTAGAAGCACGCTAGTGTTCTTTATGAGCACACAGAGAATAGAAGCACGCTAGTGTTCTTTATGAGCACACAGAGAATAGAAGCACGCTAGTGTTCTTTATGAGCACACAGAGAGTAGAAGCACGCTAGTGTTCTTTATGAGCACACAGAGAGTAGAAGCACGCTAGTGTCCTCTATGAGCACACAGACAACATTCTCAGGCTCCGCTGATGGCTGTGTGACTGCAGAGACCACGGAGACACAGGGTCAGGTTATACACACACTGTAAACACACATCAGTGGGGCTGCTCTAGTGGGCCACAACAGTCCCAGGGTATGACGAAACATGGCGGTGGTCGCCTTAGCAATCTCACTGGAATAAAAGACCTCCTTCATTCCTGTCATTATTGAAAGAGATTGTCATATCTCAAAATAGGGCTACTTAATGTTAGATCCTTCACTTCCAAGCAGTTATTGTCAATGAACTAATCATATCATGATGTGATTGGCCTGACTGAAACATGGCTTAAGCCTGATGAATTTTCTGTGTTAAATTAGGCTTCTCCTCCTGGTTACACTAGTGACCATATCCCCCGTGCATCCCGCAAAGGCAGAGTTGTTGCTAACATTACGATGGCAAATTTCAATTTACAAAAAAAAAAAACAACAGCGTTTTTGTCTTTTGAGCTTCTAGTCATGAAATCTATGCAGCCTACTCAATCACTTTTTATAGCTACTGTTTACAGGCCTCCTGGGCCATATATAGCGTGCCTCACTGATTTCCCTGAATTTCTATCGGACCTTGTAGTTATGGCAGATAATATTCACATTTTTGGTGATTTTAATATTCACATGGAAAAGTCCACAGACCCACTCCAAAAGGCTTTCGGAGCCATCATCGACTCAGTGGGTTTTGTCTAACATGTCTCCGGACCTACTCACTAACACAGTCATACTCTGGACCTACTCACTAACAGAGTCATACTCTGGACCTACTCACTAACACAGTCATACTCTGGACCTACTCACTAACACAGTCATACTCTGGACCTACTCACTAACACAGTCATACTCTGGACCTACTCACTAACACAGTCATACTCTGGACCTACTCACTAACACAGTCATACTCTGGACCTACTCACTAACACAGTCATACTCCGGACCTACTCACTAACACAGTCATACTCTGGACCTACTCACTAACACAGTCATACTCTGGACCTACTCACTAACACAGTCATACTCTGGACCTACTCACTAACACAGTCATACTCTGGACCTACTCACTAACACAGTCATACTCTGGACCTACTCACTAACACAGTCATACTCTGGACCTAGTTGTGTCCCGCGGAATAAATATTGTGGATCTTAATGTTTTTCCTCATAATCCTGGACTATCGGACCACCATTTTATTACGTTTGCAAACGCAACAAATAATCTGCTCAGACCCCAACCAAGGATCATCAAAAGCTGTGCTATAAATTCTCGGAAAACCCAAACATTCCTAGACGCCCTTCCAGACTCCCTCCACCTATTTCAAAATACCTGAAGGTACCACGTTCATCTATACAAACAATAGTATAAACACCATGGGACCACGCAGCCGTCATACCGCTCAGGAAGGAGACACGTTCTGTCTCTTAGAGATGAAACAGGTACAAAAGTATCTATATCCAAAGTAAAAATTAGTCCTATATCGACATAACCCGAAAGGCTGCTCAGCAAGGAAGAAACCACTGCTCCAAACCCGACTACGGTTTACAACTGCACATGGGGACAACGATGGTACTTTTTGGAAAAATGTCCTCTGGTCTGATGAAACAACAATAGAACTGTTTGGCCATAATGACCATCGTTATGTTTGGAGAAAAAGGGGGAGGCTTGCTGGCCGAAGAACACCATCCCAACCGTGAAGCACGGGGGTGGCAGCATCATGTTGTGGGGGTGCTTTGCTGCAGGAGGGCCTGGTGCGCTTCCCAAAATAGATGGCATCATGAAGTTGGAAACATTATGTGGATATATTGAAGCAACATCTCAAGACATCAGTCAAGAAGTTAAAAGCTTAGTCTTCCAAATGGACAATGACCCCAAGCATATTCCAAAGTTGTGGCAAAATGGATTAAGGACAACAAAGTCAAGGTATTGGAGTGGCCATCACAAAGCCCTGACCTCAATCCTATAGAAAATTTGTGGGCAGAACTGAAAGAGCGTGTGCAAGCAAGGAGGCCTGCAAACCTGACTCAGTTGCACCAGCTCTGTCGGGAGGAATGGGCCAAAATTCACCCAACTTATTGTGGGAAGCTTGTGGAAGGTTACCCGAAATGTTTGACCCATGTTAAACAATTTAAAGGCAATGCTACCAAATACTAATTGAGTGTATGTAAACTTCTGACCCACTAGGAATGTGATGAAAGAAATAAAAGCTGAAATAAATAATTCTCTCTACTATTATTCTGACATTTCACATTCTTAAAATAAAGTGGTGATCCTAACTGACCTAAGACAGGGAATTTTTAGGATTAAATGTCAGGAATTGTGAAAAACTGAGTTGAAATGTATTTGGCTAAGGTGTATGTAAACGGTAACCGAGGAACGTAATTTAACCTTGCGTAATACCCTAGATGCAGACGCATCCCTAAAAACAAAAAACATTTGTCACAAGAAACTAGCTCCCTGGTATACAGAAAATACCCGAGCCCTGAAGCAAGCTTCCAGAAAATTGGAACGGAAATGGCGCTCCACCAAACTGGAAGTCTCCCGATTAGCTTGGAAAGACAGTAACAAAGAGCGATCACTGCTGCTCCATCTGATTTTCCCAACTTAATTGAGGAGAATAAGAACAATCCTAAATGTATTTTTGATACAGTCGAAAAGCTAACTAAAAAGCAGCATTCCCCAAGAGAGGATGGATTTCACTTCAGCAGTAATAAATTCATGAACTTCTTTGAGGAAAAGATCATGATCATTAGAAAGCAAATTATGGACTCCTCTTTAAATCTGAGTATTCCTCCAAAGCTCAGTTGTCCTGAGTCTGCACAACTCTGCCAGGACCTAAGATCAAGAGAGACACTCAAGTGTTTTAGTACTATATCTCTTGACACAATGATGAAAATAATCATGGCCTCTAAACCTTCAAGCTGCATACTGGACCCTATTCCAACTAAACTACTGAAAGAGCTGCTTCCTGTGCTTGGCCCTCCTATGTTGAACATAATAAACGGCTCTCTATCCACCGGATGTGTACCAAACTCAGTAAAAGTGGCACTAATAAAGCTTCTCTTGAAAAAGCCAAACCTTGACCCAGAAAATATAAAAAAAAGTCTATATCAGTCTATATCGAATCTTCCATTCCTCTCAAAGACTTTAGAAAAAGCTGTTGCGCACTAAGTCCCAAGAAACAAAGATATCGTCTGTTGGATCTGACAATTCATCTTGATGGTTGTACAGTCGTCTCAAATCAAACTGTAAAGGACCTCTGCGTTACTCTGGACCCTGATCTCTCTTTTTTGTCATTTTTTTACCCCCTTTTCTCCCCAATTTCGTGGTATCCAATTGTTAGTAGTTACTAGGTAGCCTTTCTAGGTACACACAAAACACTGTACACACACACAGCTGTAGTATGTCATTAATCGGAGGCACGGGTATGACTCCAGGGAAATGTTGTTTACATAGCGGTGAGCGCTTTATTTCCTGGGGGATGTAGTTTTAAAGTGCTGGGGTCCCTGGGGGATGTAGTTTATAAAGTGCTGCGACACCTGGAGGATGTAGTTTATAAAGTGCTAGGGTACCTGGAGGATGTAGTTTTAAAGTGCTGGGACACCTGGGGGATGTAGTTTATAAAGTGCTAGGGTACCTGGAGGATGTAGTTTATAAAGGGCTGGGACACCTGGGGGATGTAGTTTAGCTGGGGTACCTGGAGGATGTAGTTTATAAAGGGCTGGGACACCTGGGGGATGTAGTTTATAAAGTGCTGGGACACCTGGAGGATGTAGTTTAGCTGGGGTACCTGGAGGATGTAGTTTATAAAGTGCTGGGGTACCTGGAGGATGTAGTTTATAAAGTGCTAGGGTACCTGGAGGGTGTAGTTTATAAAGTGCTGGGACACCTGGAGGGTGTAGTTTATAAAGTGCTGGGACACCTGGAGGATGTAGTTTAGCTGGGGTACCTGGAGGATGTAGTTTTAAAGTGCTGGGACACCTGGAGGATGTAGTTTATAAAGTGCTGGAGTTACCTGGGGGATGTAGTTTATAAAGTGCTGGGACACCTGGAGGGTGTAGTTTATAAAGTGCTGGGACACCTGGAGGATGTAGTTTAGCTGGGGTACCTGGAGGATGTAGTTTATAAAGTGCTAGGGTACCTGGAGGGTGTAGTTTATAAAGTGCTAGGGTACCTGGAGGGTGTAGTTTATAAAGTGCTGGGACACCTGGAGGATGTAGTTTATAAAGTGCTGGGACACCTGGAGGATGTAGTTTAGCTGGGGTACCTGGAGGATGTAGTTTATAAAGTGCTAGGGTACCTGGAGGGTGTAGTTTATAAAGTGCTAGGGTACCTGGAGGGTGTAGTTTATAAAGTGCTAGGGTACCTGGAGGATGTAGTTTATAAAGTGCTAGGGTACCTGGAGGATGTAGTTTATAAAGTGCTGGGACACCTGGAGGATGTAGTTTATAAAGTGCTGGGACACCTGGAGGATGTAGTTTATAAAGTGCTGGGACACCTGGAGGATGTAGTTTATAAAGTGCTGGAGTTACCTGGGGGATGTAGTTTATAAGAAGCTGGGGTACCTGGGGGATGTAGTTTATAATAAGCTGGGGGTTACCTGGGGGATGTAGTTTATAAGAAGCTGGGGTACCTGGGGGACGTAGTTTATAATAAGCTGGGGGATACCTGGGGGGTGTAGTTTATAAGAAGCTGGGGGTACCTGGGGGATGTAGTTTATAAGAAGCTGGGGTACCTGGGGGATGTAGTGTTTAAGAAGCTGGGGTACCTGGGGGATGTAGTGTTTAAGAAGCTGCGGTACCTGGGGGATGTAGTTACGTCTCTCCTGGCAGACAGCGTGGAACCATGCGAGGCAGAAGAGGGACTGGGCTCTGGACAGCAGACCACCTTTACTGATCTGCTCTGGGCTCCACGTTTCATAGGTCCTCAACAAGTTCTTCTTTAGACCAGGAGGAGCCTGAGGGAGAGAGAAAGTGATCAAGGGCCTGAGGGCATGAATGTTGCTGGGAGGGTGGACAGGGAGGGCATGAATGTTGCTGGGAGGGTGGACAAGGAGGGCATGAATGTTGCTGGGAGGGTGGACAGGGAGGGCATGAATGTTGCTGGGAGGGTGGACAGGGAGGGCAGGAATGTTGCTGGGAGGGTGGACAGGGAGGGCATGAATGTTGCTGGGAGGGTGGACAAGGAGGGCATGAATGTTGCTGGGAGGGTGGACAGGGAGGGCAGGAATGTTGCTGGGAGGGTGGACAGGGAGGGCATGAATGTTGCTGGGAGGGTGGACAGGGAGGGCAGTGGGGGCTGGGATCCAGGCTTTAACTGTTAAAAGCTCATCTGAGGGCTGGAGAGATCAAGTGTGCTCCACTTCTCAACAGGGCCTGTGTGTCCCATAACGCCGGACTGTGAAACAGCACAGCTGGTATTTGGAGAAAGTAAGCCCTATAGCCTGGCCTAGCTTGACTAACAGACCTCTCTGGGCTCTGCATACACTCAGCCCAATAACACGCCTCAGTAACACGTCTCAGACAGCTAACACGCCTGGGGCTACACGTTTCACACCACACACACACACCCAGGGCTACATGTTTTACCCAAACACAGCTCCCAACATACCATATTACCATGGACAGGGTGTCTGTGTGCGTGTGTTTCTGTGTGCGTGTGTTTCTGTGTGTTTCTGTGTTTACATATATAGTGTTTGTACCTCGAAGGTGATCTTGAGGCTGGACTGCAGCAGGATGAGGGGGAACTTGGGATGGACCTCAGCAGTGAGCCAGAGACGGAAGCCTGCCTTAGGTTGCAGAACATTCAGCTCCTACAGGAGAGAGATAAGAGACAACCACAACCTGTACAACACAATCACCATCTGCAATATCTGGAGGCCAGCGGTGTGCAACATGCATCTAATAATGTGGTTGAGGACACCCACAACACATATTCACCATCATCATTCACCACCACATCTAATAATGTGGTTAACACCCACAACACATATTCACCATCACATCTACTAATGTGGTTAACACCCACAACATATTCACCATCATCATTCACCACCACATCTAATAATGTGGAAAGGACACCCACAACACATATTCACCATCATCATTCACCACCACATCTAATAATGTGGAAAGGACACCCACAACACATATTCACCATCATCATTCATCATCACATCTAATAATGTGGAAAGGACACCCACAACACATATTCACCATCATCATTCACCACCACATCTAATAATGTGGTTAACACCCACAACACATATTCACCATCATCATTCACCACCACATCTAATAATGTGGTTAAGGACACCCACAACACATATTCACCATCATCATTCACCACCACATCTAATAATGTGGAAAGGACACCCACAACACATATTCACCATCATCATTCACCATCACATCTAATAATGTGGTTAAGGACACCCACAACACATATTCACCATCATCATTCACCATCACATCTAATAATGTGGTTAAGGACACCCACAACACATTTTCACCATCATCATTCACCACCACATCTAATAATGTGGTTAACACCCACAACACATATTCACCATCATCATTCACCACCACATCTAATAATGTGGAAAGGACACCCACAACACATATTCACCATCATCATTCACCATCACATCTAATAATGTGGTTAAGGACACCCACAACACATATTCACCATCATCATTCACCATCACATCTAATAATGTGGTTAAGGACACCCACAACACATTTTCACCATCATCATTCACCACCACATCTAATAATGTGGTTAACACCCACAACACATATTCACCATCATCATTCACCACCACATCTAATAATGTGGAAAGGACACCCACAACACATATTCACCATCATCATTCACCACCACATCTAATAATGTGGTTAACACCCACAACACATATTCACCATCATCATTCACCATCACATCTAATAATGTGGTTAACACCCACAACACATATTCACCATCACATCTAATAATGTGGTTAACACCCACAACATATTCACCATCATCATTCACCATCACATCTAATAATGTGGTTAACACCCACAACACATATTCACCATCACATCTAATAATGTGGTTAAGGACACCCACAACACATATTCACCATCATCATTCACAACCACATCTAATAATGTGGTTAAGGACACCCACAACACATATTCACCATCATCATTCACCACCACATCTAATAATGTGGTTAACACCCACAACACATATTCACCATCACATCTAATAATGTGGTTAACACCCACAACATATTCACCATCATCATTCACCATCACATCTAATAATGTGGAAAGGACACCCACAACACATATTCACCATCATCATTCACCATCACATCTAATAATGTGGTTAACACCCACAACACATATTCACCATCACATCTAATAATGTGGTTAACACCCACAACACATATTCACCATCACATCTAATAATGTGGTTAAGGACACCCACAACACATATTCACCATCATCATTCACCATCACATCTAATAATGTGGTTAACACCCACAACACATATTCACCATCACATCTAATAATGTGGTTAAGGACACCCACAACACATATTCACCATCATCATTCACCACCACATCTAATAATGTGGTTAAGGACACCCACAACACATATTCACCATCATCATTCACCACCACATCTAATAATGTGGTTAACACCCACAACACATATTCACCACCACATCTAATAATGTGGTTAACACCCACAACACATGTTCACCATCATCATTCACCACCACATCTAATAATGTGGTTAACACCCACAACACATATTCACCATCACATCTAA
>NC_048588.1:32995981-32998481 GCF_013265735.2 Oncorhynchus mykiss
GAGGGGGAGAGAGAGAGACAGAGGGGAGAGAGAGAGAGACAGAGAGAGGCAGAGAGAGAGAGAGAGAGAGAGAGAGAGAGAGACCGAGAGGGGGGGGAGAGAGAGAGAGAGAGAGACAGAGAGAGGGGGGAGAGAGAGACAGAGAGAGGGGGAGAGAGAGAGACAGAGGGGAGAGAGAGAGACAGAGAGAGGGGGAGAGAGAGAGACAGAGGGGAGAGAGAGAGACAGAGAGAGGGGGGAGAGAGAGAGAGACAGAGAGAGGGGGGGAAAGAGAGAGAGACAGAGAGAGGGGGAGAGAGAGAGACAGAGGGGAGAGAGAGAGAGACAGAGAGAGGGGGAGAGAGAGACAGAGAGACACAGAGAGAGAGGGGGGAGAGACAGAGAGAGAGGGGGGAGAGAGAGACAGAGACAGAGACCGAGAGGGGGGGAGAGAGAGAGAGAGAGAGAGAGGGGGATGAGAGAGCGAGAGAGAGACAGAGAGAGAGAGGGGGGAGAGAGAGAGGGGGGAGAGAAAGAGACAGAGACAGAGAGACGGGGGAGAGAGAAGGAGAGACAGAGAGAGAGACAGAGGGGGAGAGAGAGCGAGAGAGAGACAGAGAGAGGGGGGAGAGAGAGACAGAGAGAGACAGAGAGAGGGGGGAGAGAGAGCGAGACAGAGAAAGGGGAAGAGAGAGCGAGACAGACAGAGATAGGGGGGAGAGAGAGCGAGAGAGAGACAGAGAGAGGGGGGAGAGAGAGACAGAGGGGGGCGAGAGAGTGAAAGAGAGAGAGGGGGGAGAGGGAAAGAGAGACAGACAGAGAGAGGGGGGAGAGAGAGCGAGAGAGAGACAGAGAGAGGGGGAGAGAGAAAGAGAGAGAGACAGAGAGAGGGGGGAAAGAGAAAGAGAGAGAGACAGAGAGACGGGGGAGAGAGGAGAGACAGAGACAGAGAGACAGAGAGAGAGACGGAGAGAGAGCGAGAGAGAGACAGAGAGAGTGGGGGGAGAGAGAGCGAGAGACAGAGAGAGTGGGGGGAGAGAGAGCGAGAGAGAGACAGAGAGAGGGGGAGAGAGAAAGAGAGAGAGACAGAGAGAGGGGGGAAAGAGAAAGAGAGAGACAGAGAGAGGGGGGAAAGAGAAAGAGAGAGAGAGACAGAGAGACGGGGGAGAGAGGAGAGACAGAGACAGAGAGACAGAGAGAGAGACAGAGAGACGGGGGAGAGAGATAGACAGAGAGAGAGAGATAGAGAGAGAGATAGAGAGAGAGAGACAGAGAGACGGGGGAGAGAGGAGAGACAGAGAGAGAGATAGAGAGAGACAGAGAGAGGGGGAGAGAGAAAGAGAGAGAGACAGAGAGAGGGGGGAAAGAGAAAGAGAGAGAGACAGAGAGAGGGGGGAAAGAGAAAGAGAGAGAGAGAGACGACGGAGAGAGGAGAGACAGAGACAGAGAGAGAGACAGAGAGACGGGGGAGAGAGATAGACAGAGAGAGAGAGAGATCGAGAGAGACAGAGATAGAGAGAGACAGAGAGAGAGAGACAGAGACGGGGGAGAGAGGAGAGACAGAGACAGAGAGACAGAGAGAGAGACAGAGAGACGGGGGAGAGAGATAGAGATAGAGAGAGACAGAGAGAGACAGAGAGAGAGACAGAGAGAGGGGGGGAGAGACAAGAGAGCTATTGTTCTGTTTGTCTGCTTTTTCTATCAAAACAGGGAGCAACATGTTCTGTCCTCTCAGCAGCCCTTACATTATGTGTTTATGTAACCGTTATTTAACTAGGCAAGTCAGTTAAGAACATATTCTTATTTACAAAGATGGTCTACCAACAGGCCTCCTGTGGGGACGGGATAAGCATATAATATAGGACAAAACACACCTCATGATGAGAGACACCACAACACTACATAAACAGAGACCTAAGACAACACAGCATGGCATCAACATATGAAAACGCAACATGGTAGCAAACAACATGGTAGCAGGGCAACATGGTAGCAGAACATGAAAACGCAACACAATATGGTAGCAGAACAACATGTCAGCAGCACAACATTGTAGCAACACAACATGGTAACAACACAACATGGTATCAACACAACATGGTAGCAGAACAACATGGTAACAACACAACATGGTAACAACACAACATGGTAGCAGCACAACATGGTATCAACACAACATGGCAGCAACACATGAAAATGCAACATGGTAGCAGCACAACATGGTATCAACACAACATGGTAGAAGCACAACATGGTATCAACACAACATGGTATCAACACAACATGGTAGCAGCACAACATGGTAGCAGCACAACATGGTAGCAGCACAACATGGTATCAACACAACATGGTAACACCACAACATGGTAGCAGCACAACATAGTATCAGCACAACATGGTAACACCACAACATGGTAGCAGCACAACATGGTATCAACACAACATGGTAGCAGCACAACATGGTAGCAGCACAACATGGTATCAACACAACATGGTATCAACACAACATGGTATCAACACA
>NC_048588.1:33000981-33043481 GCF_013265735.2 Oncorhynchus mykiss
TGTGTGTGTGTGTGTCTCTGTGTGTGTGTGTGTGTGTGTGTGTGTGTCTCTGTGTGTGTGTGTGTGTGTGTGTGTGTGTGTGTAATAGAGGTCCCGTTCCCAAAATGACCCGGGGCTTCTATCCCGGATCCTACAAACAGGTAGGACCACCAGACCCAGCCCCATGTTGACCTGGTCGGGTCCAAACCCGATCTGATCCGAGTGAGGGAAACAGCAGATAATACAATTTAGTAGCGACATGATTGACTGAAGCTGTTAACGCACCAAAGGTGAGAGGAACAGGGCTTGTAGCAGGTGGAGGGAAGGGCCCGCTGTGTGTTTCTGACTGTGTGTTTCTGACTGGAAGTTAAAGCTTGGTCGCAAATGGGTCTTCCAAATGGACAATGACCCTAAGCATACTTCCAAAGTTGTGTCAAAATGGCTTAAGAACAACAAAGTCAAGGTATTGGAGTAGCTTTCACAAAGCCCTGACCTCAATCCCATAAAACATATGTGGGCAGAACTGTAGGCCTCCTTGTGCAAGCAAGGAGGCCTACAAACCTGACTCAGTTACACCAGATCTGTCAGGAGGAATGGGACAAAATTCACCCAACTTATTGTGGGTAGCTTGTGGAAGGCTACCCGAAACGTTTGACCCAAGTTAAACAATTTAAAGGCAATGCTACCAAATACTAATTGAGTGTATGTAAACTTCTGACCCACAGGGAATGTGATGAAATAAATAAAAGCTGAAATAAATCATTCTCTCTTCTATTATTCTGACATTTCACATTCTTAAAATAAAGTGATGATCCTAACTGACCTTAAGACAGGTAATTTTCACTAGGATTAAATGTCAGGAATTGTGGAAAACTGAGTTTATATGTATTTGGCTAAGGTGTATGTAAACTTCCGACTTCAACTGTATGTGTCTCTAATATGGCCATACATTTGGCAGGAGGTTAGGAAGTGCAGCTCAGTTTCCACCTCATTTTGTGGGCAGTGAGCACATAGCTTGTCTTTTCTTGGGAGCCAGGTCTGCCTACGGCGGCCTTTCTCAATAGCAAGGCTATGCTCACTAAGTCTGTACATAGTCAAAGCTTTCCTTTGGGTCAGTCACAGTGGTCAGGTATTCTGCCACTGTGTACTCTCTGTTTAGGGCCAAACATCATTCTAGTTTACTCTGTTTAAAAAAATAAAATTAAAAAAATGTTATTTCCAATATTTCAAGTAATTCTCTTTTTGTTTTCTCATGATTTGTTTGGGTCTAATTGTGCTGCTGTCCTGGGGCTCTGTGGGGTGTGTTTGTAAACAGAGCCCCAGGACCAGTTCTTCTCCAGGTTCGTCTTTGTTATGGACGGTTTGGGAATCACTTCCTTTTAGGTGGTTGTAGAATTTAACGGCTCTCGCTCTCTCACTCAGCAGTCGTGTTTGGGTCTATACGGGTCCTTAACGTGAAATCAAAACAGATCTGACCCGGATCTGAGGGTCAACTACAGAATGTCAGACCCGGGTCGGGCCCTGGGTAATTGGGTTTGGGTGGACCAGTGAAGACCTCGTGTGTTTTAGTGTGTGTGTTGCTGTGTTTACACTGTGCTGATAGTGCTCCACTGTGTTGTGGCAGTGGCCAGGCTCCCCGGGCCGGTCTGGACTGGGGGATTGTGGGAGATTAGCTCTAAGAGGATTAAAGCCCCACGCTTCATTAGCATAGTGAATCACTGCCAGGGAGACAGACTGTACTGTGGCACACACACACACACACACACACACACACACACACACACACACACACACACACACACCACAGCTTCATCAATGAGTTCACTTAGCGTTTACACACACACACACACACACCACAGCTTCATCAATGAGTTCACTTAGCGTTTACACACACACACACCAATGAGTTCAGTTAACGTTTACACACACACACACACACACACCAATGAGTTCAGTTAGCGTTTACACACACACCACAGCTTCATCAATGAATTCACTTAGCGATCACACACACACACACACACACACACACACACACCAATGAGTTCAGTTAGCGTTTACACACACACCACAGCTTCATCAATGAATTCACTTAGCGATCACACACACACACACACACACACACTCCTACCATGGACATGCAGCAGCTTCATCAATGGAGAAGGCTAGCCATTGTAAATACTGTCCATACATTTTAATAAAGGAGCCTTCAGCAGAAATAGAATGACAGCCGCTCAAACACCTCCGCATCGTAACTGTAGCAGTCAACAGGGTTAGGGTGTGTTCCATTCTCATAAAAAGGGAAATGGGCCGTTACCTGGATAGGTCGTAGGGCTTAGCAATGATTACTACATATCAGGACTTCCCTCAAGTGTAGCAGCTAGTATAGATGTTAGCATTACCTTGCAGTCCAACTCTGCTCCACAATATTTTGAATACAGTCAAGTAGTCCTGGTGATGGTGCGCTGGAGGTACGGCGGGCTGTATATGTGTGTGTGTGTGTCTGTGTGTGTGTCTGTGAGAACCTAACTAATCACGTTCTGTGTTGGGTAGCTGCTCACAGAGAAGCAGACTCCTTATTAAGGACCTCGGCGTTACTGTTTCAAGGACAGCTTTTTTCCATCTACGTAACATTGCAAAAATAATAAACTTTCTGTCCAAAATTGATACAGAAAAATGTATCCATGCTTTTGTTACTTCTAGGTTAGACTACTGCAATGATCTACTTTCCGGCTACCCGGATAAAGCACTAAATAAACTTCAGTTAGTGCTAAATACGGCAGCTAGAATCCTGACTAGAACCCAAACATTTGATCATATTACTCCAGTGCTAGCCTCCCTACACTGGCTTCCTGTAAAGGTAAGGGCTGATTTCAAGGTTTTACTGCTAACCTACAAAGCATTACATGGGCTTGCTCCTACCTATCTCTCTGATTTGGTCCTGCCGTACATCCCTACACGTACGCTACGGTCACAAGACGCATGCCTCCTAATTGTCCCTAGAATTTCTAAGCAAAAAAAAAAAAAAAAAGTTTTTTCCTATAGAGCTCATTTTTATGTTATGGTCTGCCTACCCATGTGAGAGACGCAGACTCGGTCTCAACCTTTAAGTCTTTACTGAAGACTCATCTCTTCAGTGGGTCATATGATTGAGTGTAGTCTGGCCCAGGAGTGGGAAGGTGAACGGAAAGGCTCTGGAGCAACGAACCGCCCTTGCTGTCTCTGCCTGGCCGGTTCACCTCTTTCCACTGGGATTCTCTGACTCTAACCCTATTACAGGGGCTGAGTCACTGGCTTACTGGTGCTTTTTCATGCCGTCCCTAGGAGGGGTGCGTCACTTGAGTGGGTTGAGTCACTGATGTGATCTTCCTGTCTGGGTTGGCGCCCCCCCTTGGGTTGGGCCGTGGCGGAGATCTTTGTGGGCTATACTCGGCCTTGTCTCAGGATGGTAAGTTGGTGGTTGAAGATATCCCTCTAGTGGTGTGGGGGCTGTGCTTTGGCAAAGTGGGTGGGGTTATATCCTTCCTGTTTGGCCCTGTCCGGGGGTATCATCGGATGGGGCCACAGTGTCTCCTGACCCCTCCTGTCTCAGCCTCCAGTATTTATGCTGCAGTAGTTTATGTGTCAAGGGGATAGGGTCAGTTTGTTATATCTGGAGTACTTCTCCTGTCTTATCCGGTGTCCTGTGTGAATTTAAGTATGCTCTCTCTAATTCTCTTTCTTTCTCTCTCTCGGAGGACCTGAGCCCTAGGACCATGCCTCAGGACTACCTGGCATGATAACTCCTTGCTGTCCCCAGTCCACCTGGCTGTGCTGCTGCTCCAGTTTCAACTGTTCTGCCTGCGGCTATATGATCCTGACCTGTTCACCGGACGTGCTACCTGTCCCAGACCTGCTGTTTTCAACTCTCTAGAGAGAGTAGGAGTGGTTGAGATACTCTTAATGATCGGCTGGCTATGAAAAGCCAACTGACATTTACTCCTGAGGTGCTGACTTGCTGCACCCTCGACAACTACTGTGATTATTATTATTTGACGTTGCTGGTCATTTATGAACATTTGAACATCTTGGCCATGTTCTGTTATAATCTCCACCCGGCACAGCCAGAAGAGGACTGGCCACCCCTCAGTCTGGTTCCTCTCTAGGTTTCTTCCTAGGTTTTGGCCTTTCTAGGGAGTTTTTCCTAGCCACCGTGCTTCTACACCTGCATTGCATGCTGTTTGGAGTTTTAGGCTGGGTTTCTGTACAGCACTTTGAGATATCAGCTGATGTACGAAGGGCTATATAAATACATTTGATTTGATTTGATTATCGCTACAGAAGTGAGAAGACCGGCGCTCCAATAACCAGTCAGATCCTTGTCATCCCATCTCCTCCTCTCCATCCCATCAACCCCTGGCCAACTCCAGCCTCTACACACCACTTCACCCTCTTCCCCCCCATCTCCAACCCAGGGGCTTGTCCAGGTAAGACAGTCAATGGGTTAGTATCGATACGGTACACAACCCTGAGCCAGACCACACACACTCTTTTTACAGTCTACAATCAGTCTACAATCAGACACTATTGTTGGTCAAACACTTGTAATATCACCACAGTATCAGACATTCACAGGGCAGATGAGCAGGTGAAACTGAGGTCAAATTCAGCTAAAATGTTGTTAAATTTAGAAAATATGTTTCCAACTTTTCCCATGAATGAAATAAGAAACGTGATCAAAGTATGAAAGGATTGTTATTCTCAGATACACTCCGCTTATTGTGTTTGGTTGTGGTCCATTTGTGTACAAATGATTATAATGATGTTTCAGCCCCCGAACATCCGCTCCAACAGAAATGGTCCCAAGGCTGAATCTAGTTACATACCCCTGTTACCTACCCCCGTTACCTACCCCCGTTACCTACCCCTGTTACCTACCTACCCCTGTTACCTACCCCTGTGACCTACCCCTGTTATCTACCTCTGTTACCTACCCTTGTTACCTACCCCTGTTACCTACCCCTGTGACCTACCCCTGTTACCTACCCCTGTTACCTACCCCTGTTACCTACCCCCGTTATCTACCCCTGTTACCTACCCCTGTTACCTACCCCTGTTATCTACCCCTGTCACCTACCCCTGCTGTACAGTATGAGAAGACTGCAGCATCACCACCACTACTACCTGAGACGACATGAGGAGCTGCAGTTCAGCCAGAGAAGGAGTGATATCCGAAGAATAGAGAGATGTAGGACATAGGAGTAGATACTGTAGATCAACACAGAGAGAGAGAGAGACAGCCTGATAGCCCTTCTGACAACCCCCCCCCCCCAATTGGGAAATACTGTATATTCAAGAAAAAAAACTTTTCCCCAAACAACACAGTGTGTCTAAACCTAGACCTTCTGTCTGAGGACCAACTAGGTTCACCTAGCCACATAATAATACACACTGGCACAAACGACCTGAGAGCACAGCAGGAAAGGGTGGCCACAGCACTGAAGGGAGTGATTGAAAAAGCTTCTTCTACTTTTCCCAACGCACAAGTGGTTATCTCCACCCTGATACCACAAAAAGACTTCCACCCTGCCACAATACATCGGGTAAACGCAAGTATTTCCCGTGACTGTGCCTCAAAACCAAATGTTTTCCTGGCCCACCACTCCACCCTGGACTAGAACTGCCTCTATGACCAGGTCCACCATGGACTAGAACAGTCTCTATGACCAGGTCCACCCTGGACTAGAACAGCCTCTATGACCAGGTCCACCCTGGACTAGAACAGCCTCTATGACCAGGTCCACCTCTACAAGGCAGCAGTGTCCACCACTCCACCCTGGACTAGAACAGCCTCTATGACCAGGTCCACCTCTACAAGGCAGCAGTGCCCACCACTCCACCCTGGACTAGAACAGCCTCTATGACCAGGTACACCCTGGACTAGAACAGCCTCTATGACCAGGTCCACCTCTACAAGGCAGCAGTGTCCACCACTCCACCCTGGACTAGAACAGCCTCTATGACCAGGTCCACCTCTACAAGGCAGCAGTGCCCACCACTCCACCCTGGACTAGAACAGCCTCTATGACCAGGTCCACCTCTACAAGGCAGCAGTGTCCACCACTCCACCCTGGACTAGAACAGCCTCTATGACCAGGTCCACCTCTACAAGGCAGCAGTGCCCACCACTCCACCCTGGACTAGAACAGCCTCTATGACCAGGTCCACCCTGGACTAGAACAGCCTCTATGACCAGGTCCACCTCTACAAGGCAGCAGTGCCCACCACTCCATCCTGGACTAGAACAGCCTCTATGACTAGGTCCACCTCTACAAGGCAGCAGTGCCCACCACTCCACCCTGGACTAGAACAGCCTCTATGACCAGGTCCACCTCTACAAGGCAGCAGTTCCCACCACTCCACCCTGGACTAGAACAGCCTCTATGACCAGGTCCACCTCTACAAGGCAGCAGTTCCCACCACTCCACCCTGGACTAGAACAGCCTCTATGACCAGGTCCACCTCTACAAGGCAGCAGTGCCCACCTTCGCCCGGACTCTAAAATACATTGCTCTTAAACACAGTCCCAACTCTTCACACAGGAGCAACAGATCAATAGCCACACCGCCCAGACAAGCGAGACACCCTCCCAGACCTGAGGGACCCCCCCTGGACCTACACATAGAGGACCCACGCCAAGAGGACTTACATCCAGACCACAGCACCCCCAGACACATCCACATCTCCACCCCAACCAATCAACACCCCCCCCCCCCCCCCCCCAAACCAACCATGCCCACACCCCATCTAGGCCCCCTCAGATCAGACCTATGCCCCTCCTGCCCACCCCATGCACCCCACCCCCGCAAAGAGGGCCTCAACATGGAAGTCACACATACGCCCAGGCAGTGAGTGTGCAAACAGGCCCAACCCCCACTCTTACACTTGCCCAAGATAATGGCATGTACCAGATGCTCAGCAGGCTCTGCTCACACTTACTGGCCTGAGGCCAAACCACACGACCAACAACATTGGACACTTTTTGGAACACAAATCCTTCACTATATCATCCTAGAATATCCAAGGCCTGAGATCATCTGCCTTTGGCCTAAAGAGCAGGAACCCGGACTTCACCAAAGAAATCGGTGATACAGACATTGTCATACTGCAAGAAACCTGGTATAGAGGAGACGGCCCACTGGTTGCCCTCTAGGTTACAGAGAGCTGGTAGTCCCATCCACCAAACTACCAGGTGTGAAACAGGGAAGGGACTCAGGGGGTATGCTAATTTGGTATAGAGCAGACCTAACTCACGCCATTAAATTAATCAAAACAGGAACATTTTACATTAGGCTAGAAATTCAAAAGGAAATGATCTTCCCCCCCCACTAACCAAGGACTGATCAACCCAACCACAAAAGTAGAGGCAAATTTGACCCCAATAACTACCGTGGGATATGCATCAACAGCAACCTTGGGAAAATCCTCTGCATTATCATTAACAGCAGACTCGTACATTTTCTCAATGAAAACAATGTACTGAGCAAATGTCAAATTGGCTTTTTACCTAATTATCGTACAACAGACCAATTATTCACCCTGCACATCCCTAATTGGCAACCAAACAAACCAAAACAAAGGCAAAGTCTTCTCATGCTTTGTTGATTTAAAAAAAGCCTTCGACTCAATTTGGCATGAGGGTCTGCTATACAAATTGATGGAAAGTGGTGTTGGGGGTAAAATATACGACATTATGCAATCCATGTACACAAACAACAAGTGTGAGGTTAAAATTAGCAAAAAAACACGCACATTTCTTCCCACAGGGCCGTGGGGTGAGACAGGGATGCAGCTTAAGCACCACCCTCTTCAACATATATATCAACGAATTGGCGCGGGCACTAGAACAGTCTGCAGCACCCGGCCTCACCCTATTAGAATCTGAAGTCAAATGTCTACTGTTTGCTGATGATCTGATGCTTCTGTCACAGACCAAGGAGGGCCTACAGCAGCACCTAGATATTCTGCACAGATTCGGCCAGACCTGGGTCCTGACAGTAAATCCACAGGTAACTTCCACAAAGCTGTGAACGATCTGAGAGACAAGGCAAGAAGGGCATTATATGCCATCAAAAGGAACATAAAATTCAACATACCAATTAGGATCTGGCAAAAAAATACTTGAATCAGTTATAGAACCCATTGCCCTTTACGGTTGTGAGGTCAGGGGTCCGCTCACCAACCAAGACTTCACAAAATGGGACAAACACCAAATTGAGACTCTGCATGCAAAATTCTGCAAAAATATCCTCCGTGTACAACGTAGAACACCAAACAATGCATGCAGAGCAGAATTAGGCCGATACCCACTAATTATCAAAATCCAGAAAATAACCATTAAATTCTACAACCACCTAAAAGGAAGCGATTCCCAAACCTTCCATAACAAAGCCATCACCTACAGAAAGATGAACCTGGAGAAGAGTCCCCTAAGCAAGCTGGTCCTGGGGCTCTGTTCACAAACACAAACACACCCCACAGAACCCCAGGACAGCAGCACAATTAGACCCAAGCAAAACATGAGAAAACAAAAAGATAATTACTTGACACATTGGAAAGAATTAACAAAAAAACAGAGCAAACTAGAATGCTATTTGGCCCTAAACAGAGAGTACACAGTGGCAGAATACCTGACCACTGTGACTGACCCAAACTTAAGGAAAGCTTTGATTATGTACAGACTCGGTGAGCATAGCCTTGCTATTGAGAAAGGCCGCCGTAGGCAGACATGGCGAGAGAGAGAGAGAGAGAGAGAGAGACAGAGAGAGAGAGAGAGAGAGAGAGACAGAGGGAGACAGAGGGAGAGACATAGAGAGAGAGAGAGACAGAGGGAGACAGAGAGAGAGAGAGAGAGAGAGAGACAGAGAGAGAGAGAGAGGGAGACAGAGAGAGAGAGACAGAGGGAGACAGAGAGAGAGAGAGACAGATAGAGAGAGAGACAGAGAGAGAGAGAGACAGAGGGAGACAGAGAGAGAGAGAGAAAGAGAGAGAGAGAGAGAGAGAGAGAGAAAGAGAGACAGAGAGAGAGAGAGAGAGAGACAGAGAGAGAGAGACAGAGAGAGAGAGAGAGAGAGAGAGAGAGAGAGAGAGAGAGAGAGAGAAAGAGAGAGAGAGAGAGAGACAGAGAGAGAGAGAGAGAGAGAGACAGAGAGAGAGAGAGACAGAGAGAGAGAGAGACAGAGAGACAGAGAGAGAGAGAGAGAGAGAGAGAGAGAGACAGAGGGAGACAGAGAGAGAGAGAGAGAGAGAGAGAGACAGAGAGAGAGAGAGAAAGAGAGAGAGAGAGACAGAGAGAGAGAGAGAGAGAGAGAGAGACAGAGGGAGACAGAGAGAGAGAGAGAGAGAGAGAGACAGAGAGAAAGAGAGAGAGAGACAGAGAGAGAGAGAAAGAGAGAGAGAGAGATAATCACTGATGGTGTGTGAGGAGGGGAGGAGACTAACATCAGTGTGTCAGGTTGACAGTGTTTAGGGACATGGTCATGGTCTGATAACTCCACATCGCTAGGTAACATCTGACAGCCTATTTGCTGACATTATTGCTGTGAAAATTTGCCAAATCTAACTGTGTAGCAGTCCAATTATCAGTCTTATTCAGCAGTTGTGAAGCTTTCATATGCATGGCTCCAAACTAAAACACACAACCACCAATTTGCTGAGTCATTGATAGTGCTGGCATAAACCTACATGAAATTAGCAGGATTAACAGAATGAATAGGTGGCTCATTAGGCAGAAAGAACCCTGTGTTTCCTGGCAGATTAGTGTGTGTGTGTGTGTGTGTGTGTGTGTGTGTGTGTGTGTGTGGTCAAACGACAGACTGAGGAAGAAATGAAGGGAAAGAGATGGAGGAAAACCAGAGGTATACATTGAGAGGAGATGTTAAAGAGAAATAGCCAGGGAGGTAGATGAAGAGGGAGAATTAGAGAAGCAGATATGGATGGAAAGATTGTCCAGTCATGGATAACGTCCTGAGAGGAATGACTGGAATGCGCGGCTGTTTCTTCAGAGAAAATACCTTACAAATGTCAATTAACCTGTTAGAGCTCTAGGGGCGCTATTTCATTTTTGGATAAAAAACGTTCCCGTTTTAAGCGCGATATTTTGTCACGAAAAGATGCTCGACTATGCATATTCTTGACAATATCATATTCTTGATATTCTTGTTTTGGAAAGAAAACACTCTGAAGTTTCAGAATCTGCAAAGATTTTGTCTGTAAGTGCCCCAGAACTCATTCTACAGGCGAAACCAAGATGATGCATCACCCAGGAATTAGCAGAATTTCTGAAGCTCTGTTTTCCATTCTCTCCTTATATGGCTGTGATTGCGCAACGAATGAGCCTACACTTTCTGTCGTTCGCCCAAGGTCTTAGCAGCATTGTGACGTATTTGTAGGCATATCATTGGAAGATTGACCATAAGAGACTACATTTTCCAAGTGTCCGCCTGGTGTCCTGCGTCGAATTCGGTGCGCAATTGTCAGCTGCTTCTACTTTACCATTTGATTCAGGGGAGAAAGCATGTGTCCAAGAACGATGTATCAATGAAGAGATATGTGAAAAACACCTTGATGATTGATTCTAAACAACGTTTGCCATGTTTTCAGTCGATATTATGGAGTTAATTTGGGAAAAAGTTCGCGTTTTGAGGACTGAATTTTCGGATTTTTTTTGGTAGCCAAATGTGATGTATAAAACGGAGCTATTTCTAATACACAAGGAATCTTTTTGGAAAAACTGAGCATCTGCTATCTAACTGAGAGTATCCTCATTGAAAACATCAGAAGTTCTTCAAAGGTAAATGATTTTATTTGAAGGCTTTTATGTTTTTGTTAATGTTGCGTGCTGGATGCTAACGCTAATGCTAACGCTAAATGCTAACGCGAAATGCTAACGCTAGCTAGCTACTTTTACACAAATGATTGTTTTCCTATGGTTGAGAAGCATATTTTGAAAATCTGAGATGACAGTGTTGTTTACAAAAGGCTAAGCTTGAGAGATGGCATATTTATTTCATTTCATTTGCGATTTTCATAAATAGTTAACGTTGTGTTATGCTAATGAGCTTGCTGATAGATTTACACAATCCTGGATACAGGGGTTTTTTCATAGCTAAACTTGACGCAGAAAACGGAGCGATTTGTCCTAAACAAATAATCTTTCAGGAAAAACTGAACATTTGCTATCTGAGAGTCTCCTCATTGAAAACATCTGAAGTTCTTCAAAGGTAAATGATTTTATTTGAATGCTTTTCTGTTTTTTTGTGTAAATGTTGCCAGCTGAATGCTAATGCTAAATGCTACGTTAGCCATCAATACTGTTACACAAATGCTTGTTTTGCAATGGTTGAGAAGCATATTTTGAAAATCTGAGATGACAGTGTTGTTAACAAAAGGCTAAGCTTGAGAGCTAGCATATTTATTTCATTTCATTTGCGATTTTCATGAATAGTTAACGTTGCGTTATGGTAATGAGCTTGAGTCTGTATTCACGATCCCGGATCCGGGATGGGGAGATCAGAAAGGTTAAAACACTGAGTACCAAAAATAACGTCTACCGGTTAATTGTCCGGCAATGTCACACATTTCATTTTAACACCCGTTTCTCAAAAGTAATCTTTTACGAGGTAACCATGAATTGTTCACAAGGTTTAATGTTCGACTTGTTACATTAAATAATTCCGTAAATTATACCAATCATCAATTGTTATTACCAGTAAGAAACTGCTAGCCATTGGCTGCTTACTGCTGAGTACTGCTAGCTAACAGGCAAGCACAGAAACAGTCAACAACTTCAGGAGTAAAGAACCCTAGGAATTGGCCGATCGCCCCCTAGAAAGTAAGAACTGACCAAAACGCACAGTCAAAGAGGAGAATAATTAGTAGAGAATAAAAAATTAAATGTATAGAGCCATACTAAGACAAAATAAATGTGACACAATGTGTAAATGATAACATATTAGCGCAGAAAATGAAGAAATTGATTTGCATTAAGGAATTGGAGCGGGAGGGAGCCTAGTGGTTAGATCGTTAGGCTAGTAACCGAAAGGTTGCAAGATCGAATCCCCGAGCTGACAAGGTACAAATCTGTTGTTCTGCCCCTGAATAAGGAAGTTAACCCACTGTTCCTAGAACGTCATTGAAAATAAGAATTAGTTAAACAAAGGTAAAAAATAATATATATCATTTTTTAAATGTATTAAAAAAAATAGAAGCCTGTCTCAAATAGAAGCCTGTCTCAAATAGAAGCCTGGCTCAAATAGAAGCCTGGCTCAAATAGAAGCCTGGCTCAAATAGAAGCCTGGCTCAAATAGAAGCCTGTCTCAAATAGAAGCCTGTCTCAAATAGAAGCCTGTCTCAAATAGAAGCCTGTCTCAAATAGAAGCCTGTCTCAAATAGAAGCCTGTCTCAAATAGAAGCCTGGCTCAAATAGAAGCCTGTCTCAAATAGAAGCCTGTCTCAAATAGAAGCCTGTCTCAAATAGAAGCCTGTCTCAAATAGAAGCCTGGCTCAAATAGAAGCCTGGCTCAAATAGAAGCCTGGCTCAAATAAGCGCATGTTATGTTCCGTGTTTTAAGCAAATACATTCCAGGGCTATTAATTTACATTTTATGGTCGTGAAAATTGTAGAAAAACAATCATTTGACCACTGGAGGTCAAGGTCAACATGGGAAGATGGACAACTGCTCCCCCAGATAGATGAATACTTACAATCTATCATATCAGTGCACAGCAGTTGTCAACTCATGTTGCTTGCGACAGACACTAAATACATCAAAGTGACACAAGAACCAACTGTTGGGACCCAACTACTAGACTCTGTTGATGACAGCGTAGCAAAATATGGCCCTTATTTATATATCTTTTTAAAGGTAAATTTACAGTAACGCTGTCAATGATGAAGACTGAGCGTCTGAAATCTACATTGAAGACGTAAGAAACACACGCAGGTACGCACGCAGGTACGCACGCAGGTACGCACGCAGGTACGCACGCAGGTGAAACCTCGTCAGACCTCCGTGACTCCAGTGAATTACAGCCAATCTGTTCTCCCTCCATGGGGCTAATCGTCCAATCATATCGCTTTGTGTTCCCTTCTGAGCCCGCTGGCATAATGAAGAGAAATCACCACACATTCAGCTGGTCCACACACACACACACACACACACACACACACACACACAGCTGATAGATTATGGATGTTTGGATGTGTGTGTGCATATGGCCATGTGTGTGTGTGTGTGTGTGTGAGAGTGTGTGTGTCAAATGAAGAGAAATGGCTAGAGATGAATTTACTGTGCCTCATCCTCAGTGTGCGTTCACGTGTGTCTGTGTGTGTGTGTGTGTGTGTGTGTGTGTGTCTGTGTGTGTGTGTGTGTCTGTGTGTGTGTGTCTGTGTGTGTGTGTCTGTGTGTGTGTGTTAGTGGCAAATTAAGAGTAATGACTGTCTATAAATCACTGTACACGTCCCCAATCGTCCCTGTATCAGGCAACTCCCTTCATGGAGGACAGGAACCGTATGTGAGCATACTCTCTTTCTCTCTGCAGGTGTGTGCTCACGTGTTTCTGTGTGTATGTGATGGTGGCTGGTTCTCTACATATGCATGTGTGTGTGTTGGTGTTATATGGACTGATGGCTCCTCAAGCTCATCAGTTGTATAAAGTGCTGACTCACTGCAATGCGTCTGCAGTGAGAAGAGATGCATCCGATGCGGTTGACCTCTGTGTGTTTACGGTGTGTGTCGTTAGGAGGGATTGATAAGCACTAATGATGACACTTTTACCAGACAGACAGATTCATGGCGGACGGAAGGGATCCCTCACACACACACTCACCCAGGGCCTGCGAGGTGAAGGCAGCCATGGCACTCTGTAGTCTATCTGGCCTGATGGCCTGAACCAACAGCACCTGCAAGGAGAAAGAGGTAGAGGAGAGGGGAGACGTGAGAAGAGGAGAGGGGAGAAGAGGAGAGGGGAGAAGAGGAGAGGGGAGAAGAGGGGAGACGTGAGAAGAGGAGGGGAGACGGGAGGAGAGTGGAGATGGGAGAAGAGGAGACGGGAGAAGAGGAGAGGGGAGACGTGAGAAGAGGAGAGGAGACGTGAGAAGAGAGGAGACGTGAGAAGAGAGGAGACGTGAGAAGAGAGGAGACGTGAGAAGAGGAGAGGAGACGTGAGAAGAGGAGAGGAGACGTGAGAAGAGGAGAAGAGACGTGAGAAGAGGAGAGGAGACGTGAGAAGAGGAGACGAGACGGGAGAAGAGGAGACGAGACGGGAGAAGAGGAGAGGGGAGAAGAGGAGACGAGACGGGAGAAGAGGAGAGGGGAGAAGAGGAGAGGGGAGACGTGAGAAGAGGAGACGAGACGTGAGAAGAGGAGACGAGACGTGAGAAGAGGAGAGGAGACGTGAGAAGAGGAGAGGGGAGACGTGAGAAGAGGAGACGAGACGGGAGAAGAGGAGAGGGGAGAAGAGGAGAGGGGAGACGTGAGAAGAGGAGAGGAGACGTGAGAAGAGGAGAGGAGACGGGAGACGTGAGAAGAGGAGAGGGGAGAAGAGGAGAGGGGAGAAGAGGAGAGGGGAGAAGAGAAGAGGAGAGGGGAGAAGAGAAGAGGAGAGGGGAGAAGAGGAGACGGGAGAAGAGGAGACGGGAGAAGAGGAGAGGAGACGTGAGAAGAGGGGAGGAGACGTGAGAAGAGGAGAGGAGACGTGAGAAGAGAAGAGGAGAGGGGAGAAGAGGAGACGAGACGGGAGAAGAGGAGAGGGGAGAAGAGGAGAGGGGAGAAGAGGAGAGGGGAGAAGAGGAGAGGGGAGAAGAGGAGAGGGGAGAAGAGGAGAGGGGAGAAGAGGAGAGGGGAGAAGAGGAGACGGGAGAGGAGAGGAAAGAGGAGACGGGAGCAGAGGAGAGGGGAAAATGAAGAGGGAGTAGGAAATGCCTCAATCTGGGAGCACTGTAAAGAGATCTTATCCTGTAAATAACTAAACATTAAGGACAACTGATTATGTATCAGAACCGCAAGGATTTACTCATGTTAATCAGTGATTGACACCTAACCTGCTGGAACGGTTTGATCTTCTTGGCGATGGAGGGCGGGACTTCCTGTTCACAGTTGGAGCTCCGTGAGAAGGAGAGCCAAAGATCCGAGTCACTCAGACACAGAGACTGGTACAGGCCTGGGAATGTACTCTACATCAGAAGAGTGGAGAAAAGAGGAAAGGACAAAGCTAAAAAGCCAAAGAGAGTCTCCTTTCACAGTGTGAATGTATGTATACAAACCTTGAACATGGTAAACTCAGCAAAAAAAGAAACGTCCCTCTTTTCAGGACCCTGTCTTTCAAAGATAATTAGTAAAAATCCAAATAACTTCACAGATCTTCAATGTAAAAGGCATAAACACTGTGCCTCATGCTTGTTCAATTAATGAACATGCACCTGTGGAACGGTCATTAAGACACTAACAGCTTACAGACGGTAGGCAGTTAATGTCACAGTTATGAACACTTAGACAGACAGGACTGTCAGAAAGTGCTCTTCACTGAGGAGTTGCGGTTTTGTCTCACCAGGGGTGATGGTCGGATTCGCATTTATCATCGAAGGAATGAGCGTTACACCGAGGACTGTACCCTGGAGCATGACCCTCCAGCATGACAATGCCACCAGCCATACTGCTCGTTTTGTGCGTGATTTCCTGCAAGACAGGAATGTCAGTGTTCTGCCATGGCCAGCGAAGAGCCCGGATCTCAATCACACTGAGCAGGTCTGGGACCTGTTGGATCGGAGGGTGAGGGCTAGGGCCATTCCCCCCAGAAATGTCTGGGAACTTGCTGGTGCCTTGGTGGAAGAGTGGGGTAACACCTCACAGCAAGAACTGGCAAATCTGGTGCAGTCCAATGAGGAGGAGATGCACTGCAGTACTTAATGCAGCTGGTGGCCACACCAGATACTGACTGTTACTTCTGACTTTGACCCCCTCTTTGTTCAGGGACACATTATTCCATTTCTGTTGGTCACATGTCTGTGGAACTTGTTCAGTTTATGTCTCAGTTGTTGAATCTTGTTATGTTCATACAAATATTTACACATGTTAAGTTTGCTGAAAATAAAGTTGACAGTGAGAGGACGTTTCTTTTTTTGAGCTTATATACACTGACTATACAAAACATTAAGAACACTTTCCATGACAGACTGACCAGGTGAATCCAGGTGAAAGCTATGACCCCTTACTGATGTTACTTTTACTTTACGTTAAATCCTCTTCAATCAGTGTAGATGAAGGGGAGGAGACCGGTTAAAGAAGGATTCTTAAACCTTGAGACAATTGAGACACGGATTGTGTATGTGTGTCATTCAGAGGGTGAATGGGCAAGACAAAATATTTAAGTGCCTTTGAACAGAGTATGGTAGTAGGTGCCAGGCACACCGGTTTGTGTCAAGAACTGCAACGCTGCTGGGTTTTTCACGCTCAACAATTTCCCATGTGTAATAAGAATGGTCCACCACCCAAAGGACATCAGTCAACTTGACACAACTGTGGGAAGCATTGGCATCAACATGGGCCAGCATCCCTGTGGAATGCTTTCAACACCTTGTAGAGTCCATGCCCCGACAAACTGAGGAAGTTATGAGGGAAAAGGGGGTGCAACTCAATATTAGGAAGGTGTTTTGTACACTCAGTGTACAAACCTAGAACAGTTATACGAACCTTGAACATGGCTACAGCTCCAAGTCTCTCTTGATCGATCCAGGAAGGAATCTGCTCCTGCAAAGATTTCTGGGTATCCTGTAGGTGGAAAAATAGAAGATCAGTTCAACTGTGATAAGAGAGATGAGGTGAATGAGACAGAGAGAGTGTGTGTTTGGAACACACACACACACTGTTGTACGTACCGCCTTTCTCACCATATCCCCTACTACAAGGCCAGTGAAGGCGTCCCACTCCTGTCGTGGAAGCAGAGAGACAACAGCATTAAGATGAATAGGAGATGATGTCAGATGGACAGGACTTCCTGACTGAAGAGGAAAAGCCTATGTCTGATAATGATCATGTTATGAATGGTTATAACTTACATTCTCTTGGAAGAGGTCTGGGTGCATCCCTCTGACAAAGTGCATGGCAAACATCAGCTGGTCAGCCTGCAGAGGAAGAACAGAGAGAGAGGGGTAGGGAGGGGGAGAGAGAGAAAGAAGAGTCAGAGAGAGAGAGGAGTCAGAGAGAGAGTGAGATAAAGAGAGAGGGAGGGAGGGGGGAGAGAGTGAGAGAAACAAGAGTCAAGAGCCTAGTGGTTAGAGCGTTGGACTAGTAACCGGAAGGTTGTGAGTTCAAACCCCCGAGCTGACAAGGTACAAATCTGTCGTTCTGCCCCTGAACAGGCAGTTAACCCACTGTTCCCAGGCCGTCATTGAAAATAAGAATTTGTTCTTAACTGACTTGCCTGGTTAAATAAAGGTAAAATAAAAAAAATAAATAAAAGAAAGAGGGGGGAGGAGAGCGACAGAGACGAGTCAGAGAGAGAGAAGGGAGATGAGTCAGAGAGAGAGAGAGAAGTCAGAGAGAAACAGGTCAGAGAGAGAGAGAGACGTGTCAGAGAGAGAGAGAGGAGTCAGAGAGAGAGAGAGAGACAGGTCAGAGAGAAGTCAGAGAGAGACAGGTCAGAGAGAGAGACAGGTCATGAGCAGATGAGCGCTTTAATTTTTCAGCATGTTTTTACAAAAAGATAGATTTTGAGTTAGAGAAACTCCAGCACAACAACACTCCCTCAACCAGACCCAGACAACAGTCCAGCACAACACCCCCTCAACTAGACCCAGACAACAACACCCCCTCAACCAGACCCAGACAACAACACCCCCTCAACTAGACCCAGACAACAGTCCAGCACAACACCCCCTCAACCAGACCCAGACAACAACACCCCCTCAACTAGACCCAGACAACAGTCCAGCACAACACCCCCTCAAACTAGACCCAGACAACAACACCCCCTCAACCAGACAACACCACCCCCTCAACCAGACCCAGACAACAACACCCCCCCCCCCAACCAGACACAGACAACAACATCCCTCAACCAGACCCAGACAACAACACCCCCTCAACCAGACACCACCCCCTCAACCAGACCCAGACAACAACACCCCCCCCCCCAACCAGACCCAGACAACAACATCCCTCAACTAGACCCAGACAACAACACCCCCTCAACCAGACCCAGACAACAACACCCCCTCAACCAGACCCAGACAACAACACCCCCCCCCCAACCAGACCCAGACAACAACATCCCTCAACTAGACCCAGACAACAACACCCCCTCAACCAGACACCACCCCCTCAACCAGACAACACCACCCCCTCAACCAGACCCAGACAACAACACCCCCCCAACCAGACCCAGACAACAACATCCCTCAACTAGACCCAGACAACAATAACCACCCACTAGACCCAGACAACAACACCCCCTCAACCAGACAACACCACCCCCTCAACCAGACCCAGACAACAACACCCCCCCCCCCAACCAGACCCAGACAACAACATCCCTCAACCAGAACGAGACAACAACATCCCTCAACTAGACCCAGACAACAACACCCCCCCCCCCCCCCCCCCAACCAGACCCAGACAACAACATCCCTCAACTAGACCCAGACAACAGTCCAGCACAACAACACCCCCTCAAACTAGACCCAGACAACAACACCCCCTCAACCAGACAACACCACCCCCTCAACCAGACCCAGACAAAAACATCCCTCAACTAGACCCAGACAACAACACCCCCTCAACCAGACACCACCCCCTCAACCAGACAACACCACCCCCTCAACCAGACCCAGACAACAACACCCCCCCAACCAGACCCAGACAACAACATCCCTCAACTAGACCCAGACAACAATAACCACCCACTAGACCCAGACAACAACACCCCCTCAACCAGACAACACCACCCCCTCAACCAGACCCAGACAACAACACCCCCCCCCCAACCAGACCCAGACAACAACATCCCTCAACCAGACCCAGACAACAACATCCCTCAACTAGACCCAGACAACAACACCCCCCCCCCCCCAACCAGACCCAGACAACAACATCCTTCAACTAGACCCAGACAACAGTCCAGCACAACAACACCCCCTCAAACTAGACCCAGACAACAACACCCCCTCAACCAGACAACACCACCCCCTCAACCAGACCCAAACAACAACACCCCCTCAACCTGCCCCAGGCAACAACACCCCCACAACCACAACAGTCCAGCACAACCAGACTCAGCAAAACCAGACCCAGCACAACAACACCCCCGAACCAGACCCAGCACAACAACACCCCCCCCAACAGACCTGGAGAGCTGGAGGGTGAGAGACGTGTCTGCACTCTGGACTGTAGTGAGACAACTACAACAGGAGAAAAAGCAGGAGCAGAAGGAGGCGGCCCAGCGGCAGGATAAGGTGAGAGCAATAGAGGAGAAGGTGAGAAAGATGTGTGACAGAACAACCCATGAGAGAGCTGGCCACCCCCGCATAGAGGCCAGCAGAACAGCCCACAGGCCCAAATGAGCTGAGAGCACAGCAGGACAGGGTGGCCACTGCACTCAAGGGAGTGATTGAAAAAACTTCTTCCACTTTCCCCAACTCATGAGTGGTTATTTTCACCCTGCTACCACCGAAAATACTTCCACCCTGCCACCATACAGCGAATTAATGTACGCATTTCCTGTGACTGTGCCTCAAAACCTAACATCTATCCACCACTCCACCCTGGACAGCCTTTGCCCACCTTCGAATAGCTGAATGCTGGTGACACTGTCTGTTATTTATTTAGAATTCAAGGAACACTTAACCAGCATGGCTACCACAGCATTCTGCAGCGATACGCCATCCCATCTGGTTTGGGCTTAGTAGGACTATCATTTGTTTTTCAACAGGACAATGACACAACAAAACTCCAGGCAGTGTAAGGGCTATTTTACCAAGAAGGAGTGTGATGGAGTGCTGCATCATATGACCTGGCCTCCACAATCCCCCGCCGTCAAGCTAATTGAGATGATTTGGGATGAGTCGGACCACAGAATGAAGGAAAAGCAGCCAACAAGTGCTCAGCATATGTGGGAACTCCTTCAAGACTGATGGGAAAGCACTCCAGGTGAAGTTGGTTGAGAGAATGCCAAGAGTGTGCAAAGCTGTCATCAAGGCAAAGGGTGGCTACTTTGAAGAATCTCAAATATAAAATATATTTGTATTATTTAAAACCTTTTTGGTTACTACATGATTCCATGTGTTATTTCATCGTTTTGATGTATTCGCTATTATTCTACAATGTAGAAAATAGTAAAAAGAAATAAAGAATCCTTGAATGAGTAGGTGTTCTAAAACGTTTGACCGGTAGTGTAGCTCATCCCTGGGCAGTAGTACTGTAGACTACTTTATCACCGACCTCAACCCAGAGTCTCTCAGAGCGTTCACTGACACACCTATCTATCAGACCACAGAAAAATCCCAGACTCTGGGTTCACAGTCAACCCAGAGTCTTTCAGAGCGTTCACTGACACACCTATCAGACCACAGAAAAATCGCCATCTAATTCAACGGAGCAATAATAAACCACGAGGCATCAAGGCTGAACAAGCTGCATACTCCCCCCTAACCCCAACCCCTAACCCCTAACCCCAACCTCTAACCCCTAACCCCTAACCCCTAACCCTATAGATCAGTGGTCACCAACCTTATCTGAGTCAAAATGCTGAGATCTACCACTCTGATTTTTTATTAGCATGACTTAAACAACGTAATCCTATTCAACATTAACCAATTAAAAACAGTTCTGTAGCAATGAGGTTTGTGCTGTAAGCTATAGGCCCAATACATAATCACCGCATATTGGCTTTGCTTGAATTTACCTGCCAATGCATTGTTGTTCAGGACATTTCGAAATTTGAGCTAGGCTATCTGATCACACCAGTAATAGATCCGTTGTTGTATTACTTGTGAGGCACAGCTGAGTGAGCAGACATTTAAATAATTAGCTTTTTATTTTACTGGGCTGATGGTGCCTCCATCTGATGGTCAGTCTCAGCTGAGGGAGAGAGCAGCAGATTGAGGGTCCGTCTCTCAACATCCTTCCTCTCTCCCTTTCCTCCACTGACACTGACCAAAAAGGGACACCACCGTCTTCCAGCTGATGGCAAAACTCGAGTCCCACCGCATTATTTCTGCCTCATGCACAAATTCATGTTGTTACTCCTATGAACAGAGAAAGTGAACTATTCCATGATATGAAAAAAATACCCAAACCACTAATAATAACAACAATACAAGCCTATAGAGACACTTTCCTACTCATTCATTACTGCTGCAGTGCTTGTTGTAGCGCTGAGTGGAAATAGGAAGAAAGCACATTTTATGGAATACAAAGTGTTGACAGTGCTGAGTAAGAACTTAAACATAAACTCATAAAAACAGCAGTTCTTTGCTGTGTTCGTTGACAGTCTCTCTCTAGTCATGGTTTTAAACGTTTTGAAATCTCACAGTATGAACTTTGCCGTAGCTTTCTTTCATGCCTGCTACGTTACTGCAGACTCGGTCATCTGAGCAATCTGATTGGCCAGTGGAGACATAGTGCACTTGATTTCCTCTCCAGGCCCACCGGGAAGGCAGAGTTTGTGAATTCAGACACATGAAATGGCAACAGTTTGCCTATCCGGCGTGCAGGGCAACTGAATTGTCTGCACCTACCACCAACAGCCCAGACTAAAAAATACAAATACAAGGCTTTATCGTTAGGTTTTTTTTTCAGAAATGTTCGACAATCGACAGATTGGCAGAACCTCCAATGGGCCTCACATCCAGCCCAGGACCTCACATCCAGCCCAGGACCTCACACCCAGCCCAGGACCTCACACCCAGCCCAGGACCTCACACCCAGCCCAGGACCTCACACCCAGCCCAGGACCTCACACCCAGCCCAGGACCTCACACCCAGCCCAGGACCTCACACCCAGCCCAGGACCTCACACCCAGCCCAGGACCTCATATCCAGCCCAGGACCTCACATCTGGCTTCTTCACCTGCAGGATGATGAGACAAGCCACCCGGACAGCTGATGAAACTTCGGAGTATTTCTGTCCCCCTTTTATGGGGAAAAACTCGTTCTGATTGGTCAGTCATGTGAAATCCATAGATTAGGGCCTAATGAATGTATTTACATTGATTTAATATATGTAACTCAGTAACTGTAACTCAGTAAAATCTTTGAAATTGTTGCATGTTGCGTTTATATTTCTGTTCAGCATACATGATCATTTACTCAGCTATTAAAGACTACCTTAACCCACTTGATACTCCAACTACATGAGCCACAGGACAAAATACAAACCCTTCGACCCAAAAAGGACTGTGGTGTTGATGGTATCCTAAATGAAGTGATAAAATACACAGACCACAAATTCAAATAGGCTATTCTTAAACTCTTCAGCATTATCCTCAAGTCTGGCATCTTCCCTAATATGTGACACAATTCAGGAAACAAGACATACAGTGGGGAGAACAAGTATTTGATAACCTGCAAAAATCGGCAGTGTTTCCTACTTACAAAGCATGTAGAGGTCTGTCATTTTTTTATCATAGGTACACTTCAACTGTAAGAGACGGAATCTAAAACAAAAATTCTGAAAATCACATTGTATGATTTTTAAGTAACTTACCCCAGATAATTATGCATTTCTGTGAATTACTTAGTAATAAATAAATGATTTAAGACAATTGATGTATGGATGACTCATAGTGAAGACTGGGTTCGTGCAGATAACCAACAATTTACAACAATTTACGACGTTTGGAATGAGACTAAAGTGAGGTAAAGTAAATTATTAATTAATTCAAAGACTAATTGATCAGATATAATATCTGAAAAGATAGTTTAGGAAATGATAACTTTGTAATCAAAATATTTTTCCTTGGTGCCCCGACTTCCTAGTAATTACGGTTACATGATTAATCAGTCTAATCGCGTAATACTTAATTACAGAGAATCTTTGATAAAAACTATAAGTCTTCAGTTAATGATAGTAAAGACAACGTTGTTGAAGCACTTTTGGCAGCGATTACAGCCTCGAGTCTTCTTGGGTATGATGCTACAAGCTTGGCACATCTATATTTGGGGAGTTTCTCCCTTGGCCGGGCAGCCAGCTCTAGGAAAAGTTTTGGTCGTTACAAATTTCTTCCTTTTAAGAATGATGGAGGCCACTGTGTTCTAGGGGACCTTCAATGCTGCAGTCATTTTCTGGTACACTTCCCCAGATCTGTGCCTCGACACAATCTTGTTTCTGAGCACTACGGACAATTCCTTCGACCTCATGGCTTGGTTTTCACTCTGACATACACTGTCAACTGGGGAACCTTATATAGAAAGTTGTGTGCCTTTCCAAATCATGTCCAATCAATATAATTTACGACAGGTGGCGTCCAATCAAGTTGTAGAAACATCTCAAGGATGATTAATGGAAACAGGATGCACCTGAGCTCTTTCTCATAGCAAAGGGGCTGAATACTTATAGAAATACATTTTTGGCTTGTGGAAAAAGTCAAAGGGTCTGAATACCCGTCGGAGACGCTGCATGTTTCCCATGCCAATAAAGTCCTTTGTAATGAATGGGGGGGAGACAGAGAGAGACGGAGACAGAGAGAGACAGACAGAGAGAGAGAGAGAGAGAGAGAGAGAGAGAGACAGAGAGAGAGACAGAGAGAGAGAGAGAGAGAGAGAGAGACAGATAGAGACACACAGAGATTGGATCCCCTATTCCCTCAGCTAATAAATGCTGAGGGTGGGCCGTTTATGACACACAGCCCGCTGATAGATTCTGGAGCATGGCGGTTTGGAGCCCAAAGGATTCATTTATTCTCACCAGCTAAACCCACCTGGACTCTCACATTTATCTATTTTTCTGTCGCCACACACACACACACACACACACACACACACACACACACACACACACACACACACACACACGACTGCTATCTCTAATTTATCTACCCTGTTGAACACACACACACACTCTCTATCCTATTCCTCGCAATCTGCTTAGACACATTTATATGGCAGACACACACACACACGGAGTGCTAGGACTGCTAACGCAGGTTTTTTTCTGAGCTGAGGATGAATTATTCAGTAACAGCTTCTATACTGAGGCTCAGCCCTATCTGACCGATCAGTATTAGTATCAACACTGACTCATCAGATGAACCACAACACTTAGCATGATGACCATACCTCAGATATTAGCTGTAAGCCCTCACAGCTTTATCTGGAACATAGATACACATCAGCTCAACTGTACCACCAACATGACCTTTCATAGCCTCAACCACTCCATCCCTACAACATTTACAGCACATTTTCTCAAAGAGACACAACATATATAACCAATTAATTCACCCGCTTTACCTGGCAGGGTCACAGTGTCAGATAGACACACACTCTATGATCACACAACCACAGCAGAGTGGAGGCAACAAACACAAACACACAGCGTTGGGCCAGTCACCGAAAGGTTGACAATTCTAATCCCTGAGCGAACAAGGTGAAATATCTGTCGCTGTGCCCTGAACCCTAACTGCTCCAGGGTCGCTGCTGATAATGGCAGACCCTGACTGTGCCTCCACTCTCCGAGAGAGTCCCAGGGAGAGTGGGTTAATATGCAAAAAACACTTTTCCAATACACGTGTGAAACACGAGGAATATAAGCACCCACCAAACTATTATTACTATTATAATTATTATACAAACACTCATGTTTGTTTTACTGTCCTAACCCTAACAATAACTGTAACCCTAAACCAAACACTTAAGCCTGAAATAGCTATTTTCTTTGTGGTGACCGGCAAAATGTCCACACTTGTCCGAGTTTTCCTTGTTTTACGATCCTTGTGAGGACTTCTGGAAAGTAAAACCAAAACACACACAAGCGCACCTGGAACCAATTAAGAGTGAAAGCTCAATGCACTCTCTAATTAAAGATAAAACGCCACCCAAAAACAACCTTCATTAGTCCAATGTAGACATAGTCTCAACATGTTTTGCTTCATATGATGAATTCTGTATTTACATATCTTGATTGATGACAAGCAAAACATTGTGGGACAATTTCAACCATGGACTAATGAAACAAATACCAAAATATCACTTTGGAGTTTTCCTTTAAGTGGTCTAATGCTGAGTGTTCTATACAATGTCCTACACCAACCCCAGATAGCCCCACGGTGCTATGCCCCAGATAGCCCCACGGTGCTATGCCCCAGATAGCCCCACGGTGCTATGCCCCAGATAGCCCCACGGTGCTATGCCCCAGATAGCCCCACGGTGCTATGCCCCAGATAGCCCCACGGTGACTACCCCACAGTGACTACCCCAGATAGCCCCACAGTGACTACCCCAGATAACCCAACAGCCAGCGGGCATCTGGCCTTCCTTGACAACAACAAACAATCTAAATCAGTTGTTGCGCTAAACTGAGTGAGTATAACTGAATGGTCCCGGCACACAAAAAAAAGTGTCAACAGAAGCCAGCTTGGAATTGGCTGCACTCCTATCAAATCCCACTGAGAGCATTTATATCATTGACAGATACACTTGAATTGTTGCATCTCATTGTGTTGTTGTCTTCCGGTGGCTAGCTAGCCAGCTAGGTAAATTTGGCCCTTTCCTTAATGGATGCAACTTGTGGTAATTTTGTGGATCTAAATCAATAGTTGTTTAGTGGTCTGAAAATGTCAGAAACATTAACTTGCTTGACCATGCTGTAGGTCATGTAACTGTTACTGGACATGCTTCACCGGACAGAGGTTGCTATAAGGTTTTGTGATGAAACAAAGGTGTGGTTGAATTTATTATGCCAATGTGTCTTCTTATTGTCTAGGCCTTTAGGCCTATATATCACCGTGTCAAGACATCTTATCTAACAGGTTATAGCGCAAACAACGCAATTATCACAACACATACTGTAGGTTGTAATATGGCTTTGGGGAGCCTTCCCCAGTGATTTTACCCACACACCACTACTGCATGTGCCTTATTCAGTATTCAGTGAAAGTAAAGTCTGTTATTTCCATTCCATTTTGTGGTGTGACCTTGGAGGTTTTGTCTGTGGGGATCTTTCCAGTAAAACTTCACTATCGTTGTCACATGACGTAGGATGGGTGTGTCAGAGCTGTCGCCTGTCATCTGTGCTGTCGTGTTTAAATAAAGATAGAGAGAGAACGGACGCACACTGCTTACCTGGTGGGACTCTGTCTCTGTGTGAACTAAAACAGAGAGGGACAGAGTCTCTACAGACACACGTCTCAGACACACACACACACACACACAGTTCTCTGTGGAGTTGTCTGTGTTGCTGGGCTGAGAGGTAGTGATTCGGGAGCGGCCTTGTGGCTGTGTTGAGTTAGAGGTGATCTGGGAAGACTCTGCCTCAAATGGAACTGTCACTCAAACTATGGCCGGGGGACGGCTTTCTCTCCAAACTCTCATAGTCTCACGTCACAATTAGATGTTCATCCCTGTCTCTCAAATGACAAATTTCAAAAGTGTTTAAGGTTAACTTTAGGCATTAATTACGAATTCTTAAGGTTAAAAATTCATTCTGAAGGGTTAAGGTGTGGGAAACTAAAACATGAAAAATAACTTTCTATTGCTGATACCAACATGCAACCTTTTAAACCAGAGGCAGAAGCCATCCCCATTCGAAACCATTCATCTCCCAACGTACTCAGACATCGATGGACATTGAATACTGACAATTGTGATCTCCCACCCTTTAATTTACAGATAGCCAGGGGAAAGCTCCAACACTCAGATATAATTTACAAATAAAGCATGCGTGTTTAGTGAGTTCTCCAGATCAGAGGCAGTAGGGATGTTCTCTTGATAAGTGCATGAATTAGATCATTTCCTGTCCTGCTAAGCATTCTAAATGTAACGAGAACTTTTGCCTAATTTCTTTCTCTCAGAGGAGATGAAGTATTCAGAACTCCAATAAAAACTCAAACACACGCCTCTTTTGTTTACTCTCGTGTCTCTGGTAGGATATATGGTGTGTGTGTGTCTGGTAGGATATATGGTGTGTGTGTGTCTGGTAGGATATATGGTGTGTGTGTGTCTGGTAGGATATATGGTGTGTGTGTCTCTGGTAGGATATATGGTGTGTGTGTGTGTGTGTCTCTGGTAGGATATATGGTGTGTGTGTCTCTGGTAGGATATATGGTGTGTGTGTGTGTGTGTCTCTGGTAGGATATATGGTGTGTGTGGCTGTGGGTTTGTGTGTGTGTGTGTCTCTCTGATAGGATATAAGGAGTGTGTGTGTTTGTGTGTGTGTTGGAGAACAAAAGGAAAACTTCAGAGCGTCTCATCTCAAAGCCTGACCTTTCCACTCCGCCGTTACCCAGCATTCCCTCTGCTCCGACGTGATGCTCATGCAGAGTGCTGCTGCTCTCCACACACACACACTGGCATTTCAGAGGTCCAGTGTCCTCTAGCACCAGTCCTGACTAATCAGACTAAGTTTTTCAGGTGTGATTCAGCAGAGATTACTACTTGACCAGAGGAAGCCTGTTATTATAGGTTACTTAAACTCCCCTTTATGATACTATTTCATTATCTGTGTGTGCGTGTGGACTGCCGATCCAGTGACAGAAGGGAAGGGAGTGAGAAAAAGAAAGCGAGAGACTGACACACTGACAGCAACAACACCTGGAACCTGTCAAACCAACCGATATCACCTTAGCCATAGCTAGCTAGCTGCTCTCTCTCTCTCTCTCTCGACAGAGGAACAGCGTAGCCTCATGTTAATGTAATCCAGTGTCTCATCTATGTTAATGTGAGGACGGCAGCAGATGGACTGAGCTGAGAGGTTAATGCAGATACTGTCTGTCCTCCAGCCATATCTATTGACTGACACACACACACACACACACACACGGAGGCTGGTGAGGGGAGGACGGCTCATACTAATGTCTTGGAACAGCGCGATGGAATGGCATCAAACACCTGGAAACCATGGAAACCATGTGTTTGATGTAGCCGTCCTCCTCAATTAAGGTGCCACCAAACTCCTGTGACACACACACACACACGTCTGTCCTACCAGCAGACACCTTATTCTGTACATCGCCTGTCCTTGACTCCAGTGTATTCATGTGTGTGTTCTGACCTTGAAGAGTGAGCGGCAGACGTAGTCGTACACCATGCTCTTCAGACTGGCCTCCAGGGCTGCTATCCTGGCCTCCGTAGTCTCTGCTTCCTGGGGACGGGTGATAGATGGATGACAGCTGTCAGTTACATTGTAAAACAAACGAGTCACATGGCAATGTGATATATTTACCCTTCACAGCACTGTGATTTATTTACCCTTCACAGCACTGTGATTTATTTACCCTTCACAGCACTGTGATTTATTTACCCTTCACAGCACTGTGATTTATTTACCCTTCACAGCACTGTGATTTATTTACCCTTCACAGCACTGTGATTTATTTACCCTTCACAGCACTGCGATGTATTTACCCTTCACAGCACTGTGATTTATTTACCCTTCACAGCACTGTGATTTATTTACCCTTCACAGCACTGTGATTTATTTACCCTTCACAGCACTGTGATTTATTTACCCTTCACAGCACTGTGATATATTTACCCTTCACAGCACTGTGATTTATTTACCCTTCACAGCACTGTGATTTATTTACCCTTCACAGCACTGTGATTTATTTACCCTTCATGGCACTGTGATATATTTACCCTTCACAGCACTGTGATTTATTTACCCTTCACAGCACTGTGATTTATTTACCCTTCACAGCAGTGTGATTTATTTACCCTTCACAGCAGTGCGATTTATTTACCCTTCACAGCACTGTGATTTATTGATGTGTTGAGGATGGGCCAATAGTGATAGTTATGTGCTAAAAACATGGAAGATAGTTAGCAGAACTCTCCCCCCCTCCACTCCCCCTCCTCTCCAGTCTCACCCTATCCCCCCTCCTCTCCCCCTCCTCTCCAGTCTCACCCTATCCCCCCTCCTCTCCAGTCTCACCCTATCCCCCCTCCACTCCCCCTCCTCTCCAGTCTCACCCTATCCCCCCTCCACTCCCCCTCCTCTCCAGTCTCACCCTATCCCCCCTCCTCTCCCCCTCCTCTCCAGTCTCACCCTATCCCCCCTCCACTCCCCCTCCTCTCCAGTCTCACCCTATCCCCCCTCCACTCCCCCTCCTCTCAAGTCTCACCCTATCCCCCCTCCACTCCCCCTCCTCTCCAGTCTCACCCTATCCCCCCTCCACTCCCCCTCCTCTCCAGTCTCACCCTATCCCCCCTCCACTCCCCATCCTCTACAGTCTCACCCTATCCCCCCTCCACTCCCCCTCCTCTCCAGTCTCACCCTATCCCCCCTCCACTCCCCCTCCTCTCCAGTCTCACCATTCCCCCTCCTCTCCAGTCTCACCCTATCCCCCCTCCTCTCCAGTCTCACCATTCTCCCTCCTCTCCAGTCTCACCCTATCCCCCCTCCTCTCCAGTCTCACCATTCCCCCTCCTCTCCAGTCTCACCCTATCCCCCCTCCACTCCCCCTCCTCTCCAGTCTCATCCTATCCCCCCTCCACTCCCCCTCCTCTCCAGTCTCATCCTATCCCCCCTCCACTCCCCCTCCTCTCCAGTCTCACCCTATCCCCCCCTCCACTCCCCCTCCTCTCCAGTCTCACCCTATCCCCCCTCCACTCCCCCTCCTCTCCAGTCTCACCATTCCCCCTCCTCTCCAGTCTCACCCTATCCCCCCTCCTCTCCAGTCTCACCATTCTCCCTCCTCTCCAGTCTCACCCTATCCCCCCTCCTCTCCAGTCTCACCATTCCCCCTCCACTCCAGTCTCACCCTATCCCCCCTCCACTCCCCCTCCTCTCCAATCTCACCCTATCCCCCCTCCACTCCCCCTCCTCTCCAGTCTCACCCTATCCCCCCTCCACTCCCCCTCCTCTCCAGTCTCACCATTCCCCCTCCTCTCCAGTGTCTCCATTCCCCCTCCTCTCCAGTCTCTCCATTCCCCCTCCTCTCCAGTCTCACCATTCCCCCTCCTCTCCAGTCTCACCCTATCCCCCTCCATTCCCCCTCCTCTCCAGTCTCACCATTCCCCCTCCTCTCCAGTCTCACCCTATCCCCCCTCCTCTCCAGTCTCACCCTATCCCCCCTCCTCTCCAGTCTCACCATTCTCCCTCCTCTCCAGTCTCACCCTATCCCCCCTCCTCTCCAGTCTCACCATTCCCCCTCCTCTCCAGTCTCACCCTATCCCCCCTCCACTCCCCCTCCTCTCCAGTCTCACCATTCCCCCTCCTCTCCAGTCTCACCCTATCCCCATTCCTCTCCAGTCTCAACCATTCTCCCTCCTCTCCAGTCTCACCCTATCCCCCCTCCTCTCCAGTCTCACCATTCCCCCTCCTCTCCAGTCTCACCCTATCCCCCTCCACTCCCCCTCCTCTCCAATCTCACCCTATCCCCCCTCCACTCCCCCTCCTCTCCAGTCTCACCCTATCCCCCCTCCACTCCCCTCCTCTCCAGTCTCACCATTCCCCCTCCTCTCCAGTGTCTCCATTCCCCCTCCTCTCCAGTCTCTCCATTCCCCCTCCTCTCCAGTCTCACCATTCCCCCTCCTCTCCAGTCTCACCCTATCCCCCCTCCTCTCCAGTCTCACCATTCTCCCTCCTCTCCAGTCTCACCCTATCCCCCCTCCTCTCCAGTCTCACCATTCCCCCTCCTCTCCAGTCTCACCCTATCCCCCCTCCACTCCCCCTCCTCTCCAATCTCACCCTATCCCCCCTCCACTCCCCCTCCTCTCCAGTCTCACCCTATCCCCCCTCCACTCCCCCTCCTCTCCAGTCTCACCATTCCCCCTCCTCTCCAGTGTCTCCATTCCCCCTCCTCTCCAGTCTCTCCATTCCCCCTCCTCTCCAGTCTCACCATTCCCCCTCCTCTCCAGTCTCACCCTATCCCCCTCCATTCCCCCTCCTCTCCAGTTTCACCATTCCCCCTCCTCTCCAGTCTCACCCTATCCCCCCTCCACTCCCCCTCCTCTCCAGTCTCACCCTATCCCCCCTCCACTCCCCCTCCTCTCCAGTCTCACCCTATCCCCCCTCCACTCCCCCTCCTCTCCAGTCTCACCATTCCCCCTCCATTCCCCCTCCTCTCCAGTCTCACCATTCCCCCTCCTCTCCAGTCTCACCCTATCCCCCTCCATTCCCCCTCCTCTCCAGTCTCACCCTAACCCCCTCCATTCCCCCTCCTCTCCAGTCTCTCCACTCCATTCTCCATTCTATTCCTCCTCCTATAGTCCCTCTCTCTTCCCTGTGTGTATAAAACACACCCATTACACGGTCTCCCCCTCTCTCTCATTCAGAGCACATCTCAATGGGAACACGACCGTCTGAAGGCCCCATCAACTGCAGTGCACGGACAGAACTAATTCTCCTCAATTACACACACACACACACACACACACACACACACACACACACACACACACACACGTTTGAAGTTCTCCTTGAAGTGGCAGCTGGGTTGGGGGTCGCCAGTAAAGCTGTCAGAGAGGGTGTGGAATGGAGTCATCATAGGGAAGGGTGCAGGGTTAGAGCCTGCTCTGTCCAATTTCCACACACGCACACGCACACACACACAAACAAACCATGTCATGTCCAATTACACTAAAGTCCCAAGGTATAGGGATCAGAGAAATAAATAAAGTGGAGAGAATCAAGCCAGGCCTCTCTCCCTTACTGCCTTCATCTCTATTCTCTATGACCTCAGTATCTCTCCCTTACTGCCGTCATCTCTATTCTCTATGACCTCAGTATCTCTCCTCATCTCTATTCTCTATGACCTCAGTATCTCTCCTCATCTCTCCCCCTTACTGCCTCATCTCATCTCTGAAACCATCTACCGATCATAGATCATACATAGCTCACAGTACACACAAACAAACACACACACACACACACACACACACACACACACAAGCCGAGAGAAATGTTCAGCGACACACTCAACTCAGGCTGTTGTACAGTGTGTGAACTCTCGTTGGGGTGAGACTAAGCGCTAATTCCCCAAATCCCATGGGTTCTCTTTGTAAACGGTGCCATCCAGGAATTTCGCCAAGCAGCAGCTGGTCACCGAAGCAACAGCCAGCCAAACTCTCTGTGTGTTTATTTCAGAAAATGGAAAGGTTGAGGTGGGCTGAGAAGATAAATATCTAGCAAATGGGGAAAAAGTGTGTCTGTGTGTGTGAGGGGCCAGTACCTCCTGATCCCATTATCCCAACATGACTACACCCAGTCCCTCTTGATCCCATTATCCCACCATGACTACATCCCTCCAGATCCCATATCATACCATGACTACACCCAGTACCTCCGGATCCCATTATCATACCATGACTACACCCAGTACCTCCTGATCCCATTATCATACCATGACTACACCCAGTCCCTCTTGATCCCATTATCCCACCATGACTACATCCCTCCAGATCCCATATCATACCATGACTACACCCAGTACCTCCGGATCCCATTATCATACCATGACTACACCCAGTACCTCCTGATCCCATTATCATACCATGACTACACCCAGTACCTCCGGATCCCATTATCATACCATGACTACACCCAGTACCTCCGGATCCCATTATCGTACCATGACTACACCCAGTACCTCCTGATCCCATTATCATACCACGACTGCATACCTCCAGATCCCATTATCCCACCATGACTACACACCTCCTGATCCCATTATCCCACCATGACTACACCCCTCCTGATCCCATTATCCCACCATGACTACACCCAGTCCCTCCTGATCCTATTATCATACCATGACTACACCCAGTACCTCCGGATCCCATTATCATACCATGACTACACCCAGTACCTCCTGATCCCATTATCCCACCATGACTACACCCCTCCTGATCCCAATATCATACCATGACTACACCCAGTACCTCCTGATCCCATTATCATACCATGACTACACCTAGTACCTCCTGATCCCAATATCATACCATGACTACACCCAGTCTGTCCTGATCCCAATTATCATACCATGACTACACCCAGTCTGTCCTGATCCCATTATCATACCATGACTACACCCAGTACCTCCGGATCCCATTATCATACCATGACTATACCTAGTACCTCCTGATGGGAGGAGAGAGGAGTCTGATGGGAGGTGAGAGAGGTCTGATGGGAGGAGAGAGAGATCTGATGGAAGGTGAGAGAGGTCTGATGGGAGGAGAGAGAGGTCTGATGGGAGGAGAGAGAGGTCTGATGGGAGGAGAGAGAGGTCTGATGGGAGGAGAGAGAGGTCTGATGGGAGGAGAGAGGTCTGATGGGAGGAGAGAGAGGTCTTATGGGAGGAGAGAGGAGTTTGATGGGAGATGAGAGAGGTCTGATGGGAGGAGAGAGGAGTCTGATGGGAGGAGAGAGGAGTCTGATGGGAGGAGAGGGGTCTGATGGGAGGAGAGAGAGGTCTGATGTGAGGAGAGAGGTCTGATGGGAGGAAAGGAGAGGGGTCTGATGGGAGGAAAGGAGAGGGGTCTGATGGGAGGAAAGGAGAGGGGTCTGATGGGAGGAAAGGAGAGGGGTCTGATGGGAGGAAAGGAGAGGGGTCTGATGGGAGGAAAGGAGAGGGGTCTGATGGGAGGAAAGGAGAGGGGTCTGATGGAAGGAAAGGAGAGGTGTCTGATGGAAGGAGAGGTGTCTGATGGGAGGAAAGGAGAGGTGTCTGATGGGAGGAAAGGAGAGGGGTCTAATGGGAGGAAAGGGGTCTGATGGGAGGAGAGGGGTCTGATGGGATGAAAGGAGAGGGGTCTGATGGGAGGAAAGGAGAGGGGTCTGATGGGAGGAAAGGAGAGGGGTCTGATGGGAGGAAAGGAGAGGGGTCTGACGGGAGGAAAGGAGAGGTGTCTAATAGGAGGAAAGGGGTCTGATGGGAGGAGAGGGGTCTGATGGGAGGAGAGGAGAGGGGTCTGATGGGAGGAAAGGGGTCTGATGGGAGGAAAGGAGAGGGGTCTGATGGGATGAGAGGGGTCTGATGGGAGGAGAGGGGTATGATGGGAGGAAAGAGGTCTGATGGGAGGACAGGAGAGGTGTCTGATGGGAGGACAGGAAAGGTGTCTGATGGGAGGACAGGAAAGGTGTCTGATGGGAGGAAAGGAGAGGTGTCTGGTGGGAGGAAAGGAGAGGTGTCTGATGGGAGGAAAGGGGTCTGATGGGAGGACAGGAGAGGTGTCTGATGGGAGGAAAGGAGAGGTGTCTGATGGGAGGAAAGGAGAGGGGTCTGATGGGAGGAAAGGAGAGGTGTCTAATGGGAGGAAGGGGTCTGATGGGAGGAGAGGGGTCTGATGGGAGGAGAGGAGAGGGGTCTGATGGGAGGAAAGGGGTCTGATGGGAGGAAAGGAGAGGGGTCTGATGGGATGAGAGGGGTCTGATGGGAGGAAAGAGGTCTGATGGGAGGACAGGAGAGGTGTCTGATGGGAGGACAGGAGAGGTGTCTGATGGGAGGAAAGGAGAGGTGTCTGGTGGGAGGAAAGGAGAGGTGTCTGATGGGAGGAAAGGGGTCTGACGGGAGGACAGGAGAGGTGTCTGACGGGAGGAAAGGAGAGGTGTCTGACGGGAGGAAAGGAGAGGTGTCTGACGGGAGGAAAGGAGAGGTGTCTGACGGGAGGAAAGGAGAGGTGTCTGACGGGAGGAAAGGAGAGGTGTCTGACGGGAGGAAAGGAGAGGTGTCTGACGGGAGGAAAGGAGAGGTGTCTGACGGGAGGAAAGGAGAGGTGTCTGACGGGAGGAAAGGAGAGGTGTCTGACGGGAGGAAAGGAGAGGTGTCTGACGGGAGGAAAGGAGAGGTGTCTGACGGGAGGAAAGGAGAGGTGTCTGACGGGAGGAAAGGAGAGGTGTCTGACGGGAGGAAAGGAGAGGGGTCTGACGGGAGGAAAGGAGAGGGGTCTGATGGGAGGAAAGGAGAGGGGTCTGATGGAAGAAAGGAGAGGGGTCTGATGGGAGGAAAGGAGAGAGGTCTGATGGGAGGAAAGGAGAGAGGTCTGATGGGAGGAGAGAGAGGTCTGATGGGAGGAGAGAGAGGTCTGATGGGAGGAGAGGGGTCTGATGTGAGGAGAGGGGTCTGATGGGAGATGAGAGAGGTCTGATGGGAGGAGAGGAGTCTGATGGGAGAGAGAGAGGTCTGATGCGAGGAGAGAGAGGTCTGATGGGAGGAGAGAGAGGTCTGATGGGAGGAGAGGGGTCTGATGGAGGAGAGGGGTCTGATGGGAGGAGAGAGGAGTCTGATGGGAGGAGAGAGGAGTCTGATGGGAGGAGAGGGGTCTGATGGGAGGAGAGAGAGGTCTGATGTGAGGAGAGGGGTCTGATGGGAGGAGAGAGGTCTGATGGGAGGAAAGGAGAGGAGTCTGATGGGAGGAAAGGGGTCTGATGGGAGGAAAGGAGAGGGGTCTGACGGGAGGAAAGGAGAGGGGTCTGATGGGAGGAAAGGAGAGGGGTCTGATGGGAGGAGAGCGATCTGATGGGAGGAGAGAGATCTGATGGGAGGTGAGGGGAGTCTGATGGGAGGTGAGGGGAGTCTGATGGGAGGTGAGGGGAGTCTGATGGGAGGTGAGGGGAGTCTGATGGGAGGTGAGAGAGGTCTGATGGGAGGAAAGGAGAGGGGTCTGATGGGAGGAGAGAGATCTGATGGGAGGAGATAGATCTGATGGGAGGTGAGGGGAGTCTGATGGAGGTGAGGGGAGTCTGATGGGAGGTGAGGGGAGTCTGATGGGAGGTGAGAGAGGTCTGATGGGAGGAGAGAGAGGTCTGATGGGAGGAAAGGGGTCTGATGGGAGGAGAGAGAGGTCTGATGGGAGGTAGGGTCTGATGGGAGGTGAGGTGTCTGATGGGAGGAGAGAGAGGTCTGATCGGAGGTGAGGTGTCTGATGGGAGGTGAGGTGTCTGATGGGAGTAGAGAGGTCTGATGGGAGGACAGGGGTCTGATGGGAGGAGAGGGGTCTGATGGGAGGAGAGAGAGGTCTGATGGGAGGAGAGAGAGGTCTGATGGGAGGAAAGGGGTCTGATGGGAGGAGAGAGAGGTCTGATGGGAGGAGAGAGAGGTCTGATGGGAGGTAGGGTCTGATGGGAGGTGAGGTGTCTGATGGGAGGAAAGGAGAGGTGTCTGATGGGAGGAAAGGAGAGGTGTCTGATGGGAGGAAAGGAGAGGTGTCTGATGGGAGGAAAGGAGAGGTGTCTGATGGGAGGAAAGGAGAGGGGTCTAATGGGAGGAGATGGGTCTGATGGGAGGAAAGGAGAGGGGTCTGATGGGAGGAAAGGAGAGGGGTCTGATGGGAGGAAAGGAGAGGGGTCTGATGGGAGGAAAGGAGAGGGGTCTGATGGGAGGAAAGGAGAGGGGTCTGATGGGAGGAAAGGAGAGGGGTCTGATGGGAGGAAAGGAGAGGGGTCTGATGGGAGGAAAGGAGAGGGGTCTGATGGGAGGAAAGGAGAGGGGTCTGATGGGAGGAAAGGAGAGGGGTCTGATGGGAGGAAAGGAGAGGGGTCTGATGGGAGAAAAGGAGAGGGGTCTGATGGGAGGAAAGGAGAGGGGTCTGATGGGAGGAAAGGAGAGGGGTCTGATGGGAGGAAAGGAGAGGGGTCTGATGGGAGGAAAGGAGAGGGGTCTGATGGGAGGAAAGGAGAGGGGTCTGATGGTAGGAAAGGAGAGGGGTCTGATGGTAGGAAAGGAGAGAGAGGTCTGATGGTAGGAAAGGAGAGGGGTCTGATGGGAGGAAAGGAGAGGGGTCTGATGGGAGGAAAGGAGAGGGGTCTGATGGGAGGAAAGGAGAGGGGTCTGATGGGAGGAAAGGAGAGGGGTCTGATGGGAGGAGAGGGGTCTGATGGGAGGAAAGGAGAGGGGTCTGATGGGAGGAAAGGAGAGGGGTCTGATGGTAGGAAAGGAGAGGGGTCTGATGGTAGGAAAGGAGAGGGGTCTGATGGTAGGAAAGGAGAGGGGTCTGATGGTAGGAAAGGAGAGGGGTCTGATGGGAGGAAAGGAGAGGGGTCTGATGGGAGGAAAGGAGAGGGGTCTGATGGGAGGAAAGGAGAAGGGTCTGATGGGAGGAAAGGAGAGGGGTCTGATGGTAGGAAAGGAGAGGGGTCTGATGGTAGGAAAGGAGAGGGGTCTGATGGTAGGAAAGGAGAGGGGTCTGATGGGAGGAAAGGAGAGGGGTCTGATGGGAGGAAAGGAGAGGGGTCTGATGGGAGGTCTGATGGGAGGAGATATAGGGAGCTCAGAGGGGCTGGAGAAGGTTAGGAGAGAATGTCAACACAGCTGAACCCTTCCTCTCTGTCTGGCTGGGGACACTGTAAATACAGGATTAACGTCCCTCTGTGTGTGTGTGTGTGTGTGTGTTAGTGTGTCAGTTACCTTCTTGCTCTGCAGTGCTCTCTGAAACAGACGTAGGAAGGAGGCCAGGCTGAAACGGTACATGTTGTTGATCCTAGAGAGGTCTGTTATGACAAAATACATCTTACTGGCACTTTCAGCTAACGGCAGGTATGCATCACGCTCCTGGGGAGAGAGAGGGAGAGACAGAGGGAAGGGAAGGGAGAGGAGAAAGACCAAGAGGGAGGAGGGAGGAAAGAGGAGGAAGAGGGAGACGAGAAGAGGAAGAGGTAAGGGAGAAGAGGAAGAGGAGAAGAGGAAGAAACGGGAGGAGAGAGACCATCAGAACTGGTATCACACTGCCCCCTAGAGGAATAATTATATTTTCCTCATGCACAAACAGAGGTTCAGGTACAGACACACACACAGACTTGAGCACACCTCAACTCCATCCCATCTTGACAAAGGCCAAAAGAAACCCACAATTAAAACCAACATTGCTGTTAATAATACACTTCTCTGTAATTGGCTGTAAAGTATCATGTGGGACTCAATGTCCTCATGGTTAATTGAGTTGATAGAGACACTGCTCAATGAGCACACACACAGACAGACAGCCAGCCGGCCGGCCAGCCAGCCAGCCAGCCAGCCAGCCAGCCAGCCAGCCAGCCAGCCAGGGTGACAGCCAGACAGACAGACAATGACCTTGGTCTAAATGCTTATGATTAAATAAATAAAGAAATCTTTCCCCAACACACAGAGTAACACACACAGAGTAACACACAGCGTAACACAGAGTAACACACAGCGTAACACAGAGTAACACACAGCGTAACACAGAGTAACACACAGCGTAACACAGAGTAACACACAGCGTAACACAGAGTAACACAAACGGCAACACACAGCAACACACAGTATCCATTTAGCTTAACCATTCAGTCTTATTCTCCTCTTCAATCACTCTCTCCCTTCCTCCGACTCTCCATCTCTCTCCCTCTCATGCACCCTGTCTTCCTCAATCAATCTCTCACACTCAATCTTTCTCCAATCACTCTCTCTCTCACCCCAGAGCATCTCTGTCTCATCTCTCTTTCACCCCCCTCTCTCTCGGAGTGTTCCATCTGTTCTGACAGACTCCAGACTCTGCTATTCTCCTGTGATTGGTTGATGTATTCTCCTCTGTCATTCACACACAGCAGTTTGGGGTTTTGTGTACAAACCCTATGGGAGGTTGATGAGGAGGTTTACAGCTCAGTGTGTGAGAGGAAGCGGAGTGTGTGTGTGTGTGTGTGTGTGTGTGCGCACATGTACCTGGTCCAGGGAGGCCTGGAGTCTGTGTGACTCCCTCAGTGAGTCCTGTATGAGGGCGCTGCTAGACTTGGTCTGGTTCAGAGAATCGATCAGCTCCTTATTCTCCAGGATATTCCCCTGAGCTGTAGCCAAAGTCTAGAGACAGGAGAGAGAAAGAAGAGAGAGAGAAAGAGAGAGAGAAAGAGAGAGAGAAAGAGAGAAGAGGAGGAGAAAGATACAGAGGAAGGACAGTAGAAGTTAGAGAGATTGTGTGATGTACAGCAGAAGTTGGAGAGATTGTGTGATGTACAGCAGAAGTTAGAGAGATTGTGTGATGTACAGTAGAAGTTAGAGAGATTGTGTGATGTACAGCAGAAGTTAGAGAGATTGTGTGATGTACAGCAGAAGTTAGAGAGATTGTGTGATGTACAGTAGAAGTTAGAGATTGTGTGATGTACAGTAGAAGTTAGAGATTGTGTGATGTACAGCAGAAGTTAGAGAGATTGTGTGATGTACAGTAGAAGTTAGAGAGATTGTGTGATGTACAGCAGAAGTTAGAGAGATTGTGTGATGTACAGTAGAAGTTAGAGAGATTGTGTGATGTACAGCAGAAGTTAGAGAGATTGTGTGATGTACAGCAGAAGTTAGAGAGATTGTGTGATGTACAGCAGAAGTTAGAGAGATTGTGTGATGTACAGTAGAAGTTAGAGATTGTGTGTTGTACAGTAGAAGTTAGAGAGATTGTGTGATGTACAGTAGAAGTTAGAGAGATTGTGTGATGTACAGTAGAAGTTAGGGAGAGATTGTGTGATGTTCAGTAGAAGTTAGGGATATTGTGTGATGTTCAGTAGAAGTTAGGGAGAGATTATGTGATGTACAGTAGAAGTTAGGGAGAGATTGTGTGATGTTCAGTAGAAGTTAGAGAGAGATTGTGTGATGTACAGCAGAAGTTAGAGAGAGATTGCGTGATGTACAGCAGAAGTTAGAGAGATTGTGTGATGTACAGTAGAAGTTAGGGAGATTGTGTGATGTACAGCAGAAGTTAGGGAGAGATTGTGTGATGTTCAGTAGAAGTTAGGGAGAGATTGTGTGATGTTCAGCAGAAGTTAGAGAGAGATTGTGTGATGTACAGCAGAAGTTAGAGATTGTGTGATGTACAGTAGAAGTTAGAGAGATTGTGTGATGTACAGTAGAAGTTAGAGAGATTGTGTGATGTACAGTAGAAGTTAGGGAGAGATTGTGTGATGTTCAGCAGAAGTTAGGGAGAGATTGTGTGATGTTCAGCAGAAGTTAGGGAGAGATTGTGTGATGTTCAGTAGAAGTTAGGGAGAGATTGTGTGATGTTCAGCAGAAGTTAGAGAGAGATTGTGTGATGTACAGCAGAAGTTAGAGAGAGATTGTGTGATGTACAGCAGAAGTTAGAGAGATTGTGTGATGTACAGTAGAAGTTAGAGAGATTGTGTGATGTACAGTAGAAGTTAGAGAGATTGTGTGATGTACAGTAGAAGTTAGAGAGATTGTGTGACGTACAGTAGAAGTTAGAGAGATTGTGTGACGTACAGTAGAAGTTAGAGATTGTGTGATGTACAGTAGAAGTTAGAAAGATTGTGTGATGTACAGTAGAAGTTAGAGATTGTGTGATGTACAGTAGAAGTTAGAGAGATTGTGTGATGTTCAACAGAAGTTAGAGAGATTGTGTGATGTACAGTAGAAGTTAGAGAGATTGTGTGATGTACAGTAGAAGTTAGAGAGATTGTGTGATGTACAGTAGAAGTTAGAGAGAGATTGTGTGATGTTCAACAGAAGTTAGAGAGATTGTGTGATGTACAGTAGAAGTTAGAAAGATTGTGTGATGTACAGTAGAAGTTAGAAAGATTGTGTGATGTACAGTAGAAGTTAGAGATTGTGTGATGTACAGTAGAAGTTAGAGAGATTGTGTGATGTTCAACAGAAGTTAGAGAGATTGTGTGATGTACAGTAGAAGTTAGAGAGATTGTGTGACGTACAGTAGAAGTTAGAGATTGTGTGATGTACAGTAGAAGTTAGAGAGATTGTGTGATGTTCAGTAGAAGTTAGAGAGATTGTGTGATGTACAGTAGAAGTTAGAGAGATTGTGTGACGTACAGTAGAAGTTAGAGAGATTGTGTGATGTACAGTAGAAGTTAGAGAGATTGTGTGATGTACAGTAGAAGTTAGAGAGATTGTGTGATGTACAGCAGAAAGTGACATTGAGTTGTGTTCTAACTGAAAGGACTGAGAAGTGGACATTTTGTGCATAATGAGGAAGTGGTATGAAGTTCAAACGGCAGTGAAACATGTCAGAATATCTAATCAGATATATTATAGCTGCACTGAACACAAATATAAACTCAACATGTAAAGTGTTGGTTACGTTTCATGAGATGAAGTAAAAATATCCCACACATTGTCCACAAAAACCTTATTTCACACAAATTTTGTGCACAAATTAGTTTACCTCCCTGTTAGTGAGAATTTCTCCTTCGCCGAGATATTCCATCCACCTGACAGGTGGCATATCAAGAAGCTGACTAAACAGCATGATCATTACACAGGTTTTGGCACACAACACAATGCTACAGATGTCTCAAGTTTTGAGGGAGTATGCAATCGGCATGCTGACTGCAGGAATGTCCACCGGAGCGGTTGCCAGAGAATTTAATGTTCATTTTTTCTACCATAAGTCACCTTCAACGTGGTAACACGTGGTCTGCGGTTGTGTGTGTGTGTGGTCACACCAGATACTGACTGGGTTTCTGATCCACAACCCTACGTTTTTGTAAGTTATTTGTGACCAACAGAATCACAGCTATACTCCCAGTCATGTGAAATCCATAGATCAGGGACTAATTCGTTTATTTGATGTCAGTAAACTCTTTGAAATTGTTTTTTGTTGCGTTTATATTTGTGTTCAGTATACTTCCACAAGGTATTCCTCTCTACAGTGACTAAGTGTGTGTGGATTGCATGAAGACTCTTCTAGCGTGAGTGACTGTGTGTGTGTGTGTGTGTGTGTGTGTGTGTGTGTGTATATATATGTATATGTATACGTATATATATACACACACACACACACACACACACACATATGTGTGTGTGTGTGTACCTCCAACAGAGACTCTTCCAGCGTGAGTGTCTGTGTGTATAAAAATACACTGCTCAACAAAAAATAAAGGGAACACTAAAATAACACATCCTAGATCTGAATGAATGAAATATTCTTATTAAATACTTTTTTCTTTACATAGTTGAATGTGCTGACAACAAAATCACACAAAAATGATCAATGGAAATCAAATGTATCAACCCATGGAGGTCTGGATTTGGAGCCACACTCAAAATTAAAGTGGAAAACCACACTACAGGCTGATCCAATTTTGATGTAATGTCCTTAAAACAAGTCAAAATGAGGCTCAGTAGTGTGTGTGGCCTCCACGTGCCTGTATGACCTCGCTACAACGCCTGGGCATGCTCCTGATGAGGTGGAGGATGGTCTCCTGAAGGATCTCCTACCAGACCTGGACTAAAGCATCCGCCAACTCCTGGACAGTCTGTGGTGCAACGTGGCGTTGGTGGATGGAGCGAGACATGATGTCCCAGATGTGCTCAATAGGATTCAGGTATGGGGAACGGGCGGGCCAGTCCATAGCATCAATGCCTTCCTCTTGCAGGAACTGCTGACACACTCCAGCCACATGAGGTCTAGCATTGTCTT
>NC_048588.1:33048481-33063481 GCF_013265735.2 Oncorhynchus mykiss
GGGAGAGATGGAGGGAAAGATGGAGGGAAAGATTGGAGGGAAAGATGGAGAGATGGAGGGAGAGAGGGAGTGAGGGAAAGTGAGTGAGAGGGAGAGAGAGATGGAGAGAGGGAGGGAGAGATGGAGAGAGGGAGGGAGAGAGGATAGATGGAGGGAGAGATGGAGGGAGGGAGAGATGGAGGGAGAGAATGGTTAATTCAGGACATTTCATGGATATAAACTCAGCCTCTTCTCTGCATTGCAGCACACTCTGCTCCCTCCCTCTCTCCCCTCCTGTTTCTTTTCTCCATCCTCCAGTGGATGGCCAATCCCCCTCATTTCTTTTCAGTGGATTCACTGCCCTTTAACCAACACCCCTCTCTCTCCTCCTCCCCTCTCGCTATCTCTCCTCCCTCTGTCTAACCTCCTCCCTACATATCTCTCTCACACTAGCTTCCACATTACATATCTTTCTCCACCTCCCCACCTCTCTCTAACATTCTTCCATTCCCCTCCCCACCTCTCCCTCACTCACTACCTCTCTCCCCACCCTCAGTAGTGGGTAGACTCACCCTGTGTTATCAGGTCTCTCCTCAGTAGTGGGTAGACTCACCCTGTGTTATCAGGTCTCTCCTCAGTAGTGGGTAGACTCACCCTGTGTTATCAGGTCTCTCCTCAGTAGTGGGTAGACTCACCCTGTGTTATCAGGTCTCTCCTCAGTAGTGGGTAGAGAACCGGCTCCACTCCATCCATCTCCTGGATGATCAGCGTTTTCCCAAAACGCACAGCCAGCTCCAGAGATGTGATGAAGTTAGGGTCCTGGAGGAAAACATTCTGATAACAGCACTAATGCCTGGTGTCACAACTGGTATCTAACTGGTTACATTACGACTAACATGTCTCTGTGTGATATGAGTTCACAGTACCTGTTGGTTGACTGAAATACGTGTTAAATGTGTTTCTGTATAAGTGACAGGTGTGATGTGTGAATGATTGACAGATGTGACAGGTGTACCTGCTGGTTGATGGCCTCGAGGCGATGCTGCTTCAGGTGAGTACGGAGCCACTCTGTAGCCCGAGAGGAGGGGTCGATGAGGAAAGGACAAGCAACACTCTGAGAGAGAGAGAGAGAGAGAGACGTAAGTGATGGATGAGATAGTGAAAGTCATTGAGGAACTAAAGAGTCCTTTTTCCATTTATTTTCCTATCTATATATTAAGATAGATGCTTAAATAGTTTTTCTCTCTGGGGAGAATCTTTGAGGCCCAGTCCAGTTCTCTCTCACAGCTGTCACAGTGATTGGCCAGTGAGACATTGGCTGTCTGGATTCAGAGCTGCCAGACATTGAGCAGTACACACCAGACAAAGGGATGAAATCTCTCTTTATGCTATGGCTCCCTCTATTTATTGCTGTCTTGCTCTGGCCTTTTCTCTCCTTCCATCTCTCTAAACCATGTCCTTTCTGTTTATCTTTCCCCATCCCTCCTTCTTTATATTTGTTTATTCATCCTTTCTCTCCCTCTTTCCCTCTGTAGAGTCATATATGCTTTAGATGTGGCGTGGTTGATGGTTATGGCCCTGTGTGTGTAAACTGCAATGCCTTTATTCACAGTCTCCCAGGGCTGACAAACCATCAAACATCTGACACACTGTCTGCTGTAGTGGTCCAACCTACACACTCTCCACAAGACCTAGCATAGAGAACCACAGTTTGGAGAGCAATTTATGAGACACACTGAGCAGACATGTCACACAGTACCAGGTACCAGCGTGTTTGCAGTAAATTGCTGTGGGATCACACCAGACATGCTTTATAAAGGGTCTAAGAATCAAAGTGGACTAGGGATTGCAAAGGTAGGATATATTACTGGAAACTTTCACAACGTACCAGTAAACTACCAGAATGTTGGTATCATTAAAATATTTTATGTAATCCATCAAAAGACATATTTGGCCTTTTTGGATACTTCAGATTATCACAGGTGTCTAATAGTCTCTATGAAATAAGATGATTTTTAAATAAATAGAATGACAGAGCTGTAAACATTATACTAAACTTCTGAGTGGCACAGCGGTCTAAGGCAGTGCTGCGGCTTCACTACAGCCTGGGGTCCAATCCCACCATGTGTCATTAACGGGCCGTTACTGGGAGTCCCATTGGGAGGAGCACAATTGGGCCAGCGTCGTCTGGGTTAGGGGAGGGTTTGGCCAGGGGGCTTTACGTGGCTCATCGCGCTCTAGCGACTCCTTGTGGCGGGCCGGCTGCCTGCAGGCTGACGTCGGTCATCAGTTGACTAGTGTTTCCTCTGACACATCGGTGCAGCTTCAGTGTTAAAAGGCGCGGATTGGCAGGTCATGTTTCAGAGGACGCATGACTCGACCTTCACCTCTCTCACGCCCATTGGGCAGTTGCAGCGATGAGACATGATTTTAATCACGAAATTGGGGAGAAAATGGGGGTAAAAATGACACACAAAAAAACAACATTCTATTAAATATAAACCATCAACTTAGTGAATACTACTGGTGTTTAATATGAGCGTTTCAGCATGGTTTACTAGTTCAATAGTAGCCCGTGAGTTAACACACCACTTCCACAGTATTCACATTTTGTTGCCTTAAAATGTCATCTCAAAAGGGAATAAATGTGTTTTTTTGCCTTACTTATCCACATAACCTACTCCACATTTTCAAAGTGAAAGAAAAATAAACAAAGATGTCTTATTTACATTTTCACAGCCCAGAGTTAAAACTAGTGTACTTCTGGCACCGACAGAGATGGCCGCCTCACTTCGCGTTCCTAGGAAACTATGCAGTTTTTTGTTTTTTTACGTTTTATTTCTTACATTGGTACCCCAGGTAATCTTAGGATTTCATTACATACAGTCGGGAGGAACTACTGAATATAAGAGCAACGTCAACTCACCATCATTACGACCAGGAATACGACTTTCACGAAGCGGATCCTCTGTTTTGCCCACCACCCAGGACAATGGATCGGATCCCAGCCGGCGAACCAAAACAACGATGCCGTAAAAAGGGCAGACGAAGCGGTCTTCTGGTCAGGCTCCGGAGACGGGCACATTGGCGAGTAGTGTGCTGGGGAGCGGTGCGCAATGTCCAGTCTCTTGACAACAAGGTAGATGAAATCCGAGCAAGGGTAGCATTCCAGAGGGACATCAGAGACTGTAACGTTCTTTGCTTCACTGAAACATGGCTCACTCGAGACACGGTATCGGAGTCGGTACAACCAGCTGGTTTCTTCACGCATCGCGCCGACAGAAACAAGCATCTTTCTGGTAAGAAGAGGGGCGGGGGGGTATGCCTTATGATTAACGAGACGTGGTGTGATCATAACAACATACAGGAACTCAAGTCCTTCTGTTCACCTGAATTCCTCACAATCAAATGTCGACCGCATTATCTACCAAGAGAATTCTCTTGGATTATAATCACAGCCGCATATATTCTCCCCCAAGAAGACATCGATGACCCTGAACGAAATTCATTTTACTATGTAAACTGGAAACCACATATCCTGAGGCTGCATTCATTGTAGCTGGGGATTTTAACAAGGCTAATCTGAAAACATGACTCCCTAAATTCTATCAGCATATCGATTGCGCTACAAGGGCTGGCAAAACCCTGGATCATTGTTATTCTAACCTCTGTGAAGCATATAAGGCCCTCCTCCACCCTCCTTTCGGAAAAGCTGACCACGACTCCATTTTGTTGCTCCCAGCCTATAGACAGAGACTAAAACAGGAAGCTCCCGCGCTCAGGTCTGTTCAACGCTGGTCCGACCAATCTGATTCCACGCTTCAAGATTGCTTCGATCACGTGGACAAGGATATGTTCTACATTGCGTCAAACAACAACATTGACAAATAAACTGATTCAGTGAGCGAGTTTATTAGCAAGTGCATCGGTGATGTCGTACCCACAGGAACAATTAAAACATTCCCAAACCAGAAACCGTGGATTGATGGCAGCATTCGCGCGAAACTGAAAGCACAAACCACTGCTTTTAAATCAGGGCAAGGGGACCGGACACATGACCGAATACAAACAGTGTAGCTATTCCCTCCGCAAGGCAATCAAACAAGTTAAGCTTCAGTATAGATAAAAAGCATGGTTGCAATTCAACGGATCAGACACAAGAGGTACAGTGGGGCAAAAAAGTATTTAGTCAGCCACCAATTGTGCAAGTTCTCCCACTTAAAAAGATGAGAGAGGCCTGTAATTTTCATCATAGGTACACTTACGGGAGAACTTGCACAATTGGTAGCTGACTAAATACCTTTTTACCCCACTGTATGTGGCAGGGTCTACAGTCAATCACGGATTACAAAAATAAAATCAGCCCTGTCACGGACCAGGATGTCTTGCTCCCAGACAGACTAAATAACTTCTTTGCTCGCTTTGAGGACAATACAGTGCCACTGACACGGCCCGCTACCAAAACCTGCGGACTCTCCTTCACTGCAGCCGACGTGAGTAAAACTTTTAAACGTGTTAACCCTCGCAGGCTGCCGGCCCAGACGGCATCCACAGCAGCGTCATCAGAGCATGCGCAGACCAGCTGGCTGGTGTGTTTACTGACATATTCAATCAATCCTTATCCCAGTCTGCTGTTCTCACATGCTTCAAGAGGACTACCATTGTTCCTGTTCCCAAGAAAGCTAAGGTAACTGAGCTAAACGACTATCGCCCCGTAGCACTCACTTCCATCATCAAGGAAGTGCTTTGAAGAGACTAGTCAAGGACCATATCACCTCCACCCTACCTGACATCCTAGACCCACTCCAATTTGCTTACCACCCCAATAGGTCCACAGACGACGCAATCGCAGCCACACTGCACACTGCCCTAACCCACCTGGACAAGAGGAATACCTATGTGAGAATACTGTTCATCGACTACAGCTCAGCATTTAACACCATAGTACCCTCCAAACTCGTCATCAAGCTCGAGACCCTGGGTCTCGACCCCGCCCTTTGCAACTGGGTACTGGACTTCCTGACGGACCGCCCCCCAGTTGGTGAGGGTAGGTATCAACATCTCCATCCCACTGATCCTCAACACGGGGGCCCCTCTCCTGTACTCCCTGTTCACTCACGACTGCGGGCCATGCACTCCTCCAACTCAATCATCATGTTTGCAGACGACACTACAGTGGTAGGTCTGATTATCAACAAAGACGAGACTTCCTACAGGGAGGAGGTGAGGGCCCTTGGAGTGTGGTGTCAGGAAAATAACCTTACACTCAACGTCAACAAAACAAAGGAGATGATCGTGGACTTCAGGAAACAGCAGAGGGAGCACCCCCCTATCCACATCGACGGGACAGTAAGTTTTAAGTTCCTCGGCGTACACATCACGGACAAACTGAATTGGTCCACCCACACAGATAGCGTGGTGAAGAAGGAGGCTGAAGAAATTCGGCTTGTCACCAAATGCACTCACAAACCTTTACAGATGCACAATCGAGAGCATCCTGTCAGGCTGTATCACCGCCTGGTACGGGAGCTGCTCCGCCCACAACCGTAAGGCTCACCCGAGGGTAGTGAGGTCTGCACAACGCATCACAGGGGGCAAACTATCTGCCCTCCAGGACACCTACACCACCCGATGTCACAGGAAGGCCATAAAGATCATCAAGGACAACAACCACCCGAGCCACTACCTGTTCACCCTGCTATCATCCAGAAGGAGAGGTCAGTACAGATGCATCAAAGCAGGGACAGAGAGACTGAAAAACAGCTTCTATCTCAAGGCCATCAGAATGTTAAACAGTCATCACTAACATTGAGTGGCTGCTGCCAACATACTGACTAAACTCCAGCCACTTTAATAACGGAAAAATTGATGTAAAAATTGTATCACTAGCCACTTTAAACAATGCCACTTAATATAATGTTTACATGCCCTACATTACTCATCTCATATGTACAGTGCCTTGTGAAAGTATTCGGCCCCCTTGAACTTTGCGACCTTTTGCCACATTTCAGGCTTCAAACATAAAGATATAAAACTATTTTTTTGTGAAGAATCAACAACAAGTGGGACACAATCATGAAGTGGAACGACATTTATTGGATATTTCAAACTTTTTTAACAAATCAAAAACTGAAAAATTGGGCGTGCAAAATTATTCAGCCCCCTTAAGTTAATACTTTGTAGCGCCACCTTTTGCTGCGATTACAGCTGTAAGTCGCTTGGGGTATGTCTCTATCAGTTTTGCACATCGAGTGACTGAAATTTTTTCCCATTCCTCCTTGCAAAACAGCTCGAGCTCAGTGAGGTTGGATGGAGAGCATTTGTGAACAGCAGTTTTCAGTTCTTTCCACAGATTCTCGATTGGATTCAGGTCTGGACTTTGACTTGGCCATTCTAACACCTGGATATGTTTATTTTTGAACCATTCCATTGTAGATTTTGCTTTATGTTTTGGATCATTGTCTTGTTGGAAAACACATCTCCGTCCCAGTCTCAGGTCTTTTGCAGACTCCATCAGGTTTTCTTCCAAAAAGGTCCTGTATTTGGCTCCATCCATCTTCCCATAAATTTTAACCATCTTCCCTGTCCCTGCTGAAGAAAAGCAGGCCCAAACCATGATGCTGCCACCACGTTTGACAGTGGGGATGGTGTGTTCAGGGTGATGAGCTGTGTTGCTTTTACGCCAAACATAACGTTTTGCACTGTTGCCAAAAAGTTCAATTTTGGTTTCATCTGACCAGAGCACCTTCTTCCACATGTTTGGTGTGTCTCCCAGGTGGCTTGTGGCAAACTTTAAACGACACTTTTTATGGATATCTTTAAGAAATGGCTTTCTTCTTGCCACTCTTCCATAAAGGCCAGATTTGTGCAATATACGACTGATTGTTGTCCTATGGACAGAGTCTCCCACCTCAGCTGTAGATCTCTGCAGTTCATCCAGAGTGATCATGGGCCTCTTGGCTGCATCTCTGATCAGTCTTCTCCTTGTATGAGCTGAAAGTTTAGAGGGACGGCCAGGTCTTGGTAGATTTGCAGTGGTCTGATACTCCTTCCATTTCAATATTATCGCTTGCACAGTGCTCCTTGGGATGTTTAAAGCTTGGGAAATCTTTTTGTATCCAAATCCGGCTTTAAACTTCTTCACAACAGTATCTCGGACCTGTCTGGCGTGTTCCTTGTTCTTCATGATGCTCTCTGCGCTTTTAACGGACCTCTGAGACTATCACAGTGCAGGTGCATTTATATGGAGACTTGATTACATCTTGCCATCTTTATGTAATACATGTATCACTAGCCACTTTAAACTATGCCACTTTTATGTTTACATACCCTACATTACTCATCTCTTATGTATATACTGTACTTGATACCATCTACTGTATCTTGCCTATGCCGTTCTGTACCATCACTCATTCATATATCTTTATGTACATATTCTTTATCCCTTTACACTTGTGTGTATAAGGTAGTTGTTGTGAAATTGTTACGTTAGATTACTCATTGGTTATTACTGCATTGTCGGAACTAGAAGCACAAGTATTTCGCTACACTCGCATTAACATCTACTAACCATGTGTATGTGACAAATAAAATTGGATTTGAGGTGGAAACACCTTCGGCAGCCATTACAGCTGGGAATCATTTGGAATAAGATTCTACCAACTTTACCAAAATGCTTAAACTCAGTAAATTTGGTTGGGAGTCATTGATGGAGAGCAATATTACAACTTTGTCTCTGATTTTCTAGTAAATTTAAGTAAAACAGACTAATTAGTGAGGACATTTGTATGTCATTTTGTAGAATTTTTACTACGATTAAATGTCAGGAATTGTGAAAAACTGAGTTTAAATGTATTTGGCTAAGGTGTATGTAAACTTCCGACTTCAACTGTATTTGTTGTCAATGTTTTGATGTGAAACTGGTGTCAGTTCTGAAAGTCAAGAGTTACAGAGTTAATTGAAAACAATAGCATTGTTGATTACATGCTTTTTTCCTTAATTAGGCTATTTTCTCTTGAACCATATGGTCTATCTACTAGAAACTCATGGACAATATGGACTCAGATAAATGAATGCTATGTATGAATAAAACATTTAGTTTGTTCTTCAAGTACAAATTACCAAAGTTACGATAGAATGTCATAGATTTTCTGTTAATTACCAAAAATTGGTATTTTTGTAAAGAGGCTAAAATAAGCTGCTGTAAAATCATGAGCTCTCATCAACACCTCCTCCATCTACTGGACTGAGAGACAGGCCCTCTTGACTACGGAGGGCTGGAGGGAGGGGGGGAGTGGGGGACATGGGAGAAAGGGGAGGGAGGGGGGGAGTGGGGGACATGTGAGAAAGGGGAGGGAGGGGGGGAGTGGGGGACATGGGAGAAAGGGGAGGGAGGCAGGGGGAGAGTGGGGGACATGGGAGAAAGGGGAGGGAGGGGGGGAGTGGGGGACATGGGAGAAAGGGGAGGGAGGGGGGAGTGGGGGACATGGGAGAAAGGGGAGGGAGGGGAGGAAGAGAGTGAGAGTGACGGTTGCGGGGGTGTAGGAGGCAGAGTGAGGTTTGAGGGGGTGTAGGAGGCAGAGTGAGGGTTGAGGGGAGGTAGGAGGCAGAGTGAGGGTTGAGGGGATGTAAGAGGCAGAGTGAGGGTTGAGGGGATGTAAGAGGCAGAGTGAGGGTTGAGGGGATGTAAGAGGCAGAGTGAGGGTTGAGGGGGTGTAGGAAGCAGAGTGAGGGTTGAGGGGGCGTAGGAGGCAGAGTGAGGCTTGAGGGGGTGTAGGAGGCAGAGTGAGGGTTGGGGGTGTGTAGGAGGCAGAGTGAGGGTTGAGGGGACGTAGGAGGCAGAGTGAGGGTTGAGGGGGTGTAGGAAGCAGAGTGAGGGTTGAGGGGGTGTAGGAAGCAGAGTGAGGGTTGAGGGGGTGTAGGAGGCAGATTGAGGGGGTGTAGGAAGCAGAGTGAGGGTTGAGGGGGTGTAGGAAGCAGAGTGAGGGTTGAGGGGGTGTAGGAGGCAGAGTGAGGGTTGAGGGGGTGTAGGAGGCAGAGTGAGGGTTGAGGGGATGTAAGAGGCAGAGTGAGGGTTGGGGGGGTGTAGGAAGCAGAGTGAGGGTTGGGGGGGTGTAGGAGGCAGAGTGAGGGTTGAGGGGGTGTAGGAAGCAGAGTGAGGGTTGAGGGGGTGTAGGAGGCAGAGTGAGGCTTGAGGGGGTGTAGGAGGCAGAGTGAGGGTTGGGGGTGTGTAGGAGGCAGAGTGAGGGTTGAGGGGGTGTAGGAGGCAGAGTGAGGGTTGAGGGGGTGTAGGAGGCAGAGTGAGGGTTGAGGGGGTGTAGGAAGCAGAGTGAGGGTTGAGGGGGTGTAGGAAGCAGAGTGAGGATTGAGGGGGTGTAGGAAGCAGAGTGAGGGTTGAGGGGGTGTAGGAAGCAGAGTGAGGGTTGAGGGGGTGTAGGAGGCAGATTGAGGGGGTGTAGGAAGCAGAGTGAGGGTTGAGGGGGTGTAGAAAGCAGAGTGAGGGTTGAGGGGGTGTAGGAAGCAGAGTGAGGGTTGAGGGGGTGTAGGAGGCAGAGTGAGGCTTGAGGGGGTGTAGGAGGCAGAGTGAGGGTTGGGGGTGTGTAGGAGGCAGAGTGAGGGTTGAGGGGGTGTAGGAGGCAGAGTGAGGGTTGAGGGGGTGTACGAGGCAGAGTGAGGGTTGAGGGGGTGTAGGAAGCAGAGTGAGGGTTGAGGGGGTGTAGGAAGCAGAGTGAGGGTTGAGGGGGTGTAGGAGGCAGAGTGAGGGTTGAGGGGGTGTAGGAAGCAGAGTGAGGGTTGAGGGGGTGTAGGAAGCAGAGTGAGGGTTGAGGGGGTGTAGGAAGCAGAGTGAGGGTTGAGGGGGTGTAGGAAGCAGAGTGAGGGTTGGGGGAGTGTAGGAAGCAGAGTGAGGGTTGAGGGGGTGTAGGAAGCAGAGTGAGGGTTGAGGGGGTGTAGGAAGCAGAGTGAGGGTTGAGGGGGTGTAGGAAGCAGAGTGAGGGTTGAGGGGGTGTAGGAGGCAGAGTGGGTCTCTTACTGAAAGATCTATGTAGTGACTGACAGTAGGGGAACTGTAGAAATAGTGACCCATTTAGAAACAGTTATCAGATGTTCTACAGGCTGTGTGGTTCTTGGTTATGGGACGGTTTCCTGCGTCAGGAGGGAAAGACAGACATTAAGAGGCTGAGCTCTTACACACCACAGACACAGACTGCTCCAGAGACCGTGTTGTGAAAGAGCCCTGATTACAGTTTTCTTTTAAAGTGTAATTCTCTCCACAAAGCAAAGGCCACTCATTCAGAAGAATGACAAAGCCTGGTGAAGCCGTACACACACAGGCAGAAACACACGGACACACACAGACACACACAGGCACAAACACACAGACACACACACACACAGCAACCAAAGCCCTATTAGACAAAAACAGGATTATCAACAAAATATCCAAATCAAAAGGAAAAGCTACTTTTCACAGAAACGTTTATTTCTGTTTAGCTATTTAGTGCCTCAAAAGGCATCATGCAAACAAACGGGTTAAGTTGATTAGAGAGAGAATCATTATAAAGTCTGGGAAGACAAATCAATTATTTGAAGACGACTCAATGGAACGGGAAAATATGGACAAACATCCCAAACTCCTATAAACAAAGTGTAAACGTTTCTGTTGCCACACCCTTTGCAGTAGTTTGTTTTAAAATACAGGACTAATGCAGGTACAGGGTTTGTGTAGTTGCTATGCGGGAGGGTGCTGGTGCATGTCTGTGTGCGTGTTCTGCAAGCAGCCTGCAGTAGGGTGAAGATATTGATGGATGGAGTGCTGAGTTCTTACCCGGGATTTGATCGCACTGATCTTAAAGCAGCGATGCCAGAGGAAAGACCAACAGGAGAGAGGGATGAATGACAATGAAATGAAAGAGAGGAACACAACAGATGTGACCCGGATGTAAAACACATGACTCTCCCAGTCAGGGAGGGAATTCAGCTTCAACATGGAAACACAACACAACAATATAGAAACATAGTTGAGGAACACAGAGCGTAACACACACCAATACAAACCTTTCCGGGGATTTTTCATCTGAACCGACTCACAAATGTGTCAGGAACAGAGAAGAGAGATGGTGAATGAGAGTGAGCGAAGAAGAGCGAGAGAGAAAGACCGAGAGAAAGAGTGTGAGAGAAAGAGTGTGAGAGAGAAAGAGAGAGAGAGAGAACAAATGAGAGAGAGAGAGAGAGAGAGAGAGAGAGAGAGAAAAAAAGAGTAAGAGAGAAAGAGTGTGAGAAAGAGAGAGAGAAAGAGTAAGAGAGAAAGAGTGTGAGAGAAAGCGAGTGAGAGAAAGAGAGAACAAATGAGAGAGAGAGAGAGAGAGAGAGAGAGGGGTGGAAACTGAGCTCCACTTCCTAACCATATTAGAGATACACATTTCCCTCAGATTACACAGACCCACAAGGAATTCGAAAACAAAAAAAATGTTTATAAACTCCCATATCTACTGGGTGAAATACCACAGTGTGCCATCACAGCTACAAGATGTGTGCCCTGTTGCCACAAGAAAAGGGCAACCAGTGAAGAACAAACACCATTGTAAATACAAGCTATATTTACAGTTGAAGTCAGAAGTTTATATACACCTTAGCCAACTACATTTAAAAACTCAGTTTTTCACAATTCCTGACATTTAATCTTAGTTATAATTCCCTGTTTTAGGTCAGTTAGGATCACCATTTTATTTAAAAAATGTGAAATGTCAGAATAATAGTAGAGATAATTATTTATTTCAGCTTTAATTTCTTTCATCACATTCCCTGTGGGTCAGAAGTTTACATACATTTGATTAGTATTTAGTTGCATTGCCTTTAAATTGTTTAACTTGTGTCAAACGTTTCAGGTAGCCTTCCACAAGCTTCCCACAATAAGTTGGGTAAATTTTGGTACATTTCCTCCTGACAGAGCTGGTGTAAATGAGTCAGGTTTGTAGGCCCCCTTGCTCGCACACACTTTTTCAGTTCTGCCCACAAGTTTTCTATAGAATTGAGGTCAGGGCTTTGTGATGGCCACTCCAATACCTTGACTTTGTTGTCCTTAAGCCATTTTGCCACAACTTTGGAAGTATGCTTGGGGTCATCGTCCATTTGGAAGAACCATTTGCAACCAAGCTATAACTTCCTGACTGATGTCTTGAGATGTTGATTCAATATATCCATGTAATTTTCCTTTCTCATGATGCCATCTATTTTGTGGAGTTCACCAGGCCCTCCTGCAGCAAAGCACCTCCACAACATGATGCTGCCACCCCCGTGCTTCACAGTTGGGATGGTGATCTTCGGCTTGCAAGCCTCCCCCTTTTTCCTGCAAACATAACAATGGTCATTATGGCCAAACAGTTATATTTTTGTTTCATCAGACCAGAGGACATTTCTCCAAAAAGTACGATCTTTGTCCCCATGTGCAGTTGCAAACCGTAGTCTGGCTTTTTTATGGCGGTTTTGGAGCAGTGGCTTCTTCCTTGCTGAGCGGCCTTTCAGGTTATGTCGATATAGGACTCGTTTTACTGTGGATATAGATACTTTTGTACCCGTTTCCTGCAGCATCTTCACAAGGTCCTTTGCTGTTGTTCTGGGATTGATTTGCACTTTTCAACCAAAATACGTTAATCTCTAGGAGACAGAACGCGTCTCCTTCCTGAGCGGTATGACGGCTGCGTGGTCCCATGGTGTTTAAACTTGCATACTATTGTTTGTACAGATGAACGTGGTACCTTCAGGCATGGAAATGGGTCCCAAGGATGAACCAGACTTGTGGAAGTTTTTCTGAGTTCTTGGCTGATTTCTTTTGATTTTCCCATGATGTCAAGCAAAGAGGCACTGAGTTTGAAGGTAGGCCTTGAAGTACATCCACAGGTACACCTCCAATCGACTCAAATTATGTCAATTAGCCTATCAGAAGCTTCTAAAGCCATGACATCATTTTCTGGAATTTTCGTAGCTGTTTAAAGGCACAGTCAACTTAGTGTATGTAAACTTCTGACCCACTGGAATTGTGATACAGTGAATTATAAATTAAATAATCTGTCTGTAAACAATTGTTGGAAAAATGACTTGTGTCATACACACAGTAGATGTCCAAAACGACTTGCCAAAACTATAGTTTGTTAACAAGAAATTTGTGGAGTGGTTGAAAAACGAGTTGTAATGACTCCAACCTAAGTGTATGTAAACTTCCCACTTCAACTGTATGGTAAATTATTCAGACAAATTACATTGATTGACATTTATTTTCCCTTTTGTACGTTAACTATTTGCAAATCTTTACAACACTGTATATAGACATAATATGACATTTGAAATGTCTTTATACTTTTGGAACTTCTGTGAGTGTAATGTTTACTGTTCATTTTTTATTGTTAATTTAACTTTTGTTTATGATCTATTTCCATTGCTTTTGCAATGAAACATATGTTTCCCATGCCAATAAAGCCCTTTGAATAGAGAGAGAGAGAGTATGTAACCTGCAGTATAACCAGGGCGTTCTCCATAGACAGGTCATCTGAGGGCAGGCCTTCACTTTTCCAGATCAGCTGCTCACTCTCAGAGCACAGGAAATGCCGCAGGTCAAACTCTGAACACAGTCACACACACAGGCACACACAGTTAGAGAGAGAGAGAGAGAGGAGAGACACAAAGGTTGAGTGTGTGTGTGTGTGTGTGGGACTGTGTGTGGGACTGTGTGTGTGACTGTGTGTGTGACTGTGTGTGTGACTGTGTGTGTGACTGTGTGTGTGACTGTGTGTGTGACTGTGTGTGTGACTGTGTGTGACTGTCTTACTCTGTAGTCCAGAAGCCTTCCTCCATGTCTCCAGGCTGGTTCGTCTCCTGTCCTCTGGAGCAGCAGACAGGTATGTGATGAAGGCTGCTGCCAGCATCGCTCTCTTAGGCAACGTATCCAACTCCTCAGTGATCTCATCCACCTGACACACACAGACACACACACTAAACTCAGCTGCAGGCCATTTAAGGTGAGCTGACTTAGTTGGTTTTACCTAAAGAGCAGCTCAGAAAGAACTGTCATAGAAACAGAGTGAGAACAGACCCTGCCCGGAACAGACCCAGCCCAGAACAGACCCAGCCCAGAACAGACCCAGCCCAGAACAGACCCAGCCCAGAACAGACCCAGCCCAGAACAGACCCAGCCCAGAACAGACCCAGCCCAGAACAGACCCAGCCCAGAACAGACCCAGCCCAGAACAGACCCAGCCCAGAACAGACCCAGCCCAGAACAGACCCAGCCCAGAACAGACCCAGCCCAGACCTCAGTGCCAGAGCATCTGTTCAGCGTTGAGACTAAACGAGCCCCAGAACATCCGGTGGGCAGACAGAGCGCTGCAACCTGGGTTCATACACCGACTGTGGGACTGTAGAGAGGTGAGTGTGTGCATGTACGTGAGTAGCAGGTAAAGCAGTCACTGGTGAGGGCTCCAAGCGGGACAGTGTGTGTGTGTGTGTATATATGTGTCTCTCTCTCTGACGGAGACAGTGGGAGATTGAGTGCTTTAATTAAGGAGCGGACAGATGCTGGAGAGAGAGGAGTAAAAACAGCCAGGAGGGACCGAGACAGCAGGATACATCCCCGCTCTTCACAAACACCTGGGCATTCCAGCGTGTGTGTTCTCCATCCAGTTGGTGTATGAGTTGCTCTGCTGTCTGGATGGTCTTCTGGGCCTTACTGACCTCAGCCTCCAGCTTAGCTGCCTCTGTAGTACGAGACTGGAACCTAATGAGAGAGAGATTGATGGAGGGATAGAGGGGAGGTATAGAGAGGGTAGAGAGAGAGAGGGTAGAGAGAGGGTAAAGAGAGGGTAGAGAGAGAGAGGGTAGAGAGAGAGATGGGTAGAGAGAGAGAGAGACAGAGAGGTAGAGAGAGAGACAGAGAGGTAGAGCGAGAGAGAGAGGTAGAGAGAGAGAGAGCGAGAGAGAGGTAGAGAGAGAGAGAGAGAGAGAGAGGTAGAGAGAGAGAGAGAGAGAGAG